>NC_051176.1:296151989-296341989 GCF_013339695.2 Rhipicephalus sanguineus | reverse complement strand
GGGTCTCCGGGCCAGAGGGTCTCCGGACGTTTCACGGCGCCTGCGGCGCACGCGACCGAACTACGCAAGGAGTCCGTGCCTTCGTTTCGGAAGCCAAATTTTGAAGGGTTTGACTGTTTTCTCATGTATTTTTTTACGTGCAGAAATGACATAACCTTCTTTAAAGTAAACATGCGCTCGCTTTCGAACCAGGATGTCAGTGAAAGTTTTAACGAAAGGCCTACTGTAACAACGTTAGCGTTAGTTTCAACCACTCCACCCTGACCAAGTTTGTACCATTGGCCTTTGTCACGTGTTAGATATTCGTCCTGCCGAATTTTCGAAACTTCGAGTACTAATAATAATAATAATAATAATAATAATAATAATAATAATAATAAATTTATTCCCACCAATACAGTGTTGATGGAGGGGGTGAGAAAAGAAGCGACTAGCCGCTTGACTAAGTTCCCACGCCCCAGTTATTCAAAAGTCGAATGGAATTATTCGATTAAGTATTATTCGATTCGAATTCGAAAGTCGAATATTCGCACATCCGTACAGATACTTAGGCGTGTTTTACGCTCCCGTGAAATTTAGCCCCGTTTCGGTTCCTGCACTTGGGTCTTTTTGAAAACAAAAAAAAAAACAAAAAAAAAACGCCGCATGTAGTAATAACGTGTGCATTCGCTGTGTCGTGACGGACTGTAAATTAGGCGACTCGGTCACTATGGTTTGACCAGCAGGTTGGACACAGGGGCATATCAATAACTTGATATGCCCCTGATACGGTTCACTCGTAGTATAGTGAACCACAAGTTGGTTCATTCACGGCGTATACGCGCCATTTCGCATACAGCTGTCGACCAATTCCGCATTCGCGTTGTCAGTGCATGGTTGCGGTGCTCGGCTGCTGACCCGAAGGTCGCGGGATTGTATCCCGGCCGCGGCGGTCGCATTTCGATGGAGGCGAAATGCTATACAAGTCCGTGTACTGCGCGATGTCAGCGCACGTTAAAGAACCCCAGGTGGTCGAAATTGATGCGGAGTCCCTCATACGGTGTGTGGTTTTGGCACGTAATGCCCCAGAAATTATATTATTCGCGGGGCCGCCCTGCGCACGCGTGCATGTGTTGCGTGGCGCCTATCTCGATGTGGGTGCAGCTTCGCTCGGCGGCCCCTGTTTGTGCCCGAGTGCGACATGCGCTGATGACCTCTCGAGGTCGCAGCTCGCTCACTCGTGTTCCTTCTCGAGGCGGAAGAGCCAATATTGAGATGACTTCCTCCCCTGTACAGCGCATATTTTCCTTTGAAGCTGACTTCTTGCATATGCAGACGTACAAATGCAGCAAATCATAGATTTACCTTTTTTTAAATATTTCACTCAATAGGAAAACATGTACTCCTTCCCGTTTCTGAGCACCGCTCCATGATGCCAAACGTGCTTAAGTCACCGTAATTTCGTGCAGTATAGACCCCAGCTGCTAAATGCCTCAAATAGACCATGCATTATCTGTATATTTCGAAACAGTGGTGCCAGGATTAGCGCGAACACAGTTGTCACGTATGCCTATTGCGTTGCATAGCAATGAAGAAACGCGAGCGCGCTCGTGACGGATCGTGTTAACGCGGTATTCACACTGGCGATCGCGTGTGTGAACCAGCGACCGCGACGTGCCCTTGGTCACACACGCGATCGCTTCTGTTTAAATCTGTTACGTTGCCACGGCCATGTAAAATAACCTTTAAAGTATTCCGACGTCGTGCTCATGCGCCGCTGATTGGTTCAGCAGCTTTTAGACACCATGTGGCGGAGCCCGAGGATTAATTGGTAAATGAGCTACTTCACCCCAACGGTCGATTTTCGACCGAAGCGACCGATCGCGACCAACTTGTCGCGCGACCCCTGTCGGTCGCTGATATGAACGCGCCCCAAGCGTGACAGCGACGACACGTTAAGTGGCCGAGTGGTGCAAAAATTTCGAGAGGGGAGGACGAAGTGTGCGACTTGATTGGCGGCTGACTCATCGCGCAGTTGGCAGCTCGGAGTTTAGCGACCTTCGCTCCATCCACTGCCGTCATCTCGATGTAGCGCGGTGGCATCAGTTTCGTAGCCGTGTGTGAAGTAGCAACATAATAATAATAATAATATCTGGGGTTTAACGTCCGAAAACCACGATATGATTTTGAGAGACGCCGTAGTGGAGGGCTCCGGAAATTTTGACCACCTGAGGTTTTTTAACGTGCACCTAAATCTAGGTACACGGGCCTCAAACGCTTTCGCCTCCATCGAAAATGCAGCCGCCGCAGCCGGGATTCGATCCCGCGATGAAGTAGCAGCAGTTTCGTGCGTTTGGCACGCCTCGTTTTCGAACACAAATAAGTATTAATTATTAAATAAAGCAGTGCATCTTTTGCATTGGCAACGATAGTAAAGTGTGTGATGCTAACTTGGTGACTCATTAGTTATCTCACAATCCGTTATTAAAAAAGAAAAGAAAACTTCTTTCGGCACACTTAGGTAGCTCAATGCTCTGAGAGTAGTACGCACCTCTTTTCATGTATGCACCTCTAAAGTTAATCATACCGGGTACTTCGGCATTCCGATTAGTAAAGAACCATAAATGAAAAAAAAAACATAATAGTTTTCTTCTAAAATCGTTCGGGTTCTAATTTTATGCCGGCAGTCAGCGTTGACAGAGCCGAGCGCTGCCTACATGCTTAGTTAGCTTAAATTAAAAAAAAAATGAAGAGAAGCGCGAATGAACTAGACACACATATGAAACATATGAGGTAAAGCGTTTGTTCTTGTCTGCGTATTTGTTGTTTATGCGCGCATATATATATATATATATATATATATATATATATATATATATATATATATATATATATATATATATATATATATATATATATTAATTTAGGATGTCACACCTGCTAGCCCAACGTTTAGTCCTTGCGAAGGCTTACTTCCTCGTTTGCGACGAAGAAAGTGGTCATTTCGCAAGCGTCGTCTTGATTTACTTCGATTAAGTTTCTGTTTCCTGTAGTCTTGTTTTTTATTTACTTAAGGACCGCGCCTTGAAGCAACTTACTGTTGAGATCAAATACATATGCTTTTCCGCAAAAATCCTATGCTGCAAAATATATTTTAAAAAGGACATTAATATTTTCACTGGCCTTATCAAGGTGCTTCTACTCTCGGCTTACCATACTGAGTGTGCCATGCAAAACAATAGCGATGCAGAGAGTGATAATGCCTTTTTTCGGCCGGACGGGGTTCGGACAGGTTTCGGGGTGCGGGGCTGCAAGCAGTGCGGGGGCCAGGGCATCGCCCCTTCGGGTCATTCATGGCGGAGAACAACCAACACCACCTAGACTATTCACAAGGCCTGTTCATACCCCTCTTCCAGACGGCATACGTCGCTAGTTGTCCTACTGTCCAGTGGCCGAGGACGCGTCGCTCAGGTGTAGGTGCTGGTGACCCGCGCACTTTTTTACCCCGAACGGCGGACAAGCCACGACAGGTTTGCCTTTCTTCGCTACCTGCTTCGCTGGTTAGACTGGTTAGCCTTGGTGCTGCATCTCACTGCTCTGAGTCTTCGTCTGTTGCCACGTGTCTAATTTTATTGGGGTTGCATTTGTGAGTATGTGATTACACTCGATCAGTGCGACATGGGACGTTGTTGTGTTCCCGGATGCCGCGGCAATTATGACAGTGGTCGAAAGTGCGTTTTTCGCATTCCCCAAGGATGAAGCTCGGAAAAAGTCTTGGATAAAAGCCAATCCGCGAAAGGATTTCACACCAAGCATACACTCCAAGGTGAGAAACTGCTGAAATTTGCTCTTTTACCGGCTCTGTCGCATTGCTGGTGTTCTTTCTCTGTTACTGTTGAACGGAGCGAGTATCGTGTGCGGTGATGGTAGTTTTGTCGCGCTTCAGTAGGGCAGTGCGGTAAAATAGAGCAGAAATACTCAGGGTCGTGTCAAAGTTCCCATTAGCCCGTTTTCGTAAGAAAGTAATTAAGTCTGGTTATGCTTGGCGCAGGTCTGCGAACTCCACTTCCTCGAGGCTGACTTCATCAGAAAGCTGTCACATTTCGACGCAGCGTCGGGAAGGACTTTGCAGCGCCGTACTCGTTGAAGAGCAGGAACATAGATGTGGAAGCTAACACAACTGAATGGCAGCTTGTCAAGAGGAAGCTTAAAGCTTCCGCAGCCATGTACTGTGCACATGATTGCGGTGGCAACGCTGTTTTCGAAAAGCTCACCACGGCAGAAAAATGCAAAGGGTTCCTCGCGTCGAACAACCAACGAGGCATTGTCAGCTCCATTTCCACATCACTGCTAGAAAATGTTGAGCTAAAGACTTGCGAAAATGGCCATACCTCTGAGACTATAGTGCGGATTGTAGTGCGTGTTGCAACAAATGTCGCTTTGAACAACTTTTGTAGACTTCGAAACGACACCATCCAAAGTGTAACTTGATTCATGGCTGCGCTAAAAACACGGATAACAAAAGAGACGTACACAGGACGGGCGAGACGTCCTGTGTACGTCTCTTCTCTTGTCCGTGTTTTTAGCGCAGCCATGAATCAAGTACAAATTGCACCAACTGGCCCAAATGAAAGCATTACTGCACCATCCAAAGCACCGCACAAAAAAAATGCTGCTGACAGAAAATCAAACCTTGAACAAGGAATGAGGTAGGACGGTTTTAGCCTTTCGTCCTAATAAAAACTGCGGGGAAACACTGGGTGCGGGAGGCACCGTCAGCAGGTGCGCTGATGGTTAGCCCGTCTGGCTTCGTCCATTCACTAGCCTCTTGCTGCGGAATACTTCATTATTTGTCAAGCCAGAGGCAAGGCCACAGGTGAAATTTCCCAAATTGTGCACCAATACGTTTATCCAGAAAGGGAGAGAGAGAAGAATCTGGTGTAAGAGACGATCCATTGCTTCGCGTGTGACATGAGATTTAGTGGCGCAGGCGGTACGTGGGCGAGATCTTTAGCGGCCTCTCTTTATGTTCAGTGCTGCACGAAGCGATCTACAATTGTCCCTGTCTGGTGCCACTTGATTGCGTCTGCGAATTTCCTGGTTTCATCGCGTCACCTCTGCCGTCCTCTACCACACTCTCGTTCTCTTCTCACTGATTAACAGACCACCAGTTGTCGGTCTTACGCATTGCATAGCTTGCCAAGCTCCGTTTATTTATTTTTTTTTTTTCACTCTTATTCCATAGAATGCGACCTACATACCTTTACTCTCTGATTCACGCAACTGTATTCCTGTCTATTGATGTTGCGTCTATTCTTTTTTTATTGTTCTTTTTGGGGTTTTTTATTGTTTTAAACAGCGGAGCTGTTTAAGCTCGGAGAATCCCCGTTATTCGCTGACAGAAATTATCATCATCGTGAACCGGCACGCGCTCTCTTCGTCCTCTTCTGCTTCGCTCCCAGAACACGTGCGCCAATTTGTCCGACGGGGGATGCAGTAAATCTGATGGGCGAGAGAACGAGTAAGAGAGAGAAAGAAAGCATAGCATAGCCATGTATGGTATAATATCGCAAGGGTGTGGGAAAAGGAAAGTGAGGCTGAGGGAACAGAGGCGCGGAGAGGGTAAAACATATCATACTCTTGTGTAGTATCAACATTAATTAGAACTAACAGACGATAACGCCAAGGAAAGTGCAGGGGACGTTATTAGTACAAAATTATGATGTAAATGTGAAGAAAGTAAAGTGGACGAAAAGATAACTTGCCGCCGGCAGGGACCGAACCTGCGACCTTCGAATAACGCGCCCGATGCTCTACCACTGAGCTACGGTGGCGGTCATCCTCCCGTCCACTTTTTTATGGGGTATATATGTGCTTCACAATGGAACGGCAGCGCAACCATACACGGACAGAAGAAGAAGGTACACGAAACACTCAAAATACTTTTAAAAAATTGTTTTTTTCATAAGATGACTTCTTGGCCAATCCCCCAGAGTGGGTATGAGCCACGCAGTAGAGGATACTACTACTACTACTACTACTGCTACTGCTGGCGTCTTGGCCGATCCCCCAGAGTGGGTAAGTGCCATATTTTTGAGGAAGCAAGCAAGCACAGCGCTGACTCACAACTGAATCTTTTATTTCAGAAATGACACTTAAAAGAACAACCACCGTAAGCTTCCCGCATGCGCAAACTGAATGAATGCATCAATAACTGCGTATCAACAAAGAACCAAGCGAACACAATGAAACATTTTACATCAAAGCCGCATGTACTGGTTTAAAAATTCACACTCACAATCAAGTAACGTCACCGATGGTTCACTGATGCATGAGCCAGATTGTTTCCTAATGTAGTAAGGCTCATTTAACTCTCTAACAAACTGGTTCTTATGTCTCTTTAAAATAATTACCTCATTGAATTTCGGTTCGCACCCACAACTGTTAACATGCGAAGCCAGATGAGCGTACCCTCTGGTGTTCAATGAGTGATTGTGTTCTTTCAGCCTAATGTTTACACACCTGCCCGCTTGTCCTGTGTAACACCCCACCCCGCACGTTAAAGGATCGAATATACAACTCCCATATTACATGGTACATGTTGTTTTCTGTGTCTGATTTTGCTAACATTGTCATCGACTTTTCCGGATATTTTATCTTGAATTTTCTTTGCACACTCTAGCCAGCTTGTTGGGGGCGGACATAGCAACATTTATGCCGCATCTTGCACCTCCATTCTTCACGCAATGTGAAAAACGATGTACATAAGGAATCGTAACCGATTTTCGCTCATTATTACCGCCATCTATTTCCCTTGATGGCTTTCCACCTTTCACCCATTGAAGTAACTTAAGTACACGGCTCCTTAATTGTGAATTATCGTAACCAGCGGATCTTAGCCTTTCAATCTGATTGTTAAAGCTTTCTTTTAATACAAAGGGGCCAAGACCTAAAAATGGCTCACTTCAAACATGACGTAATGATGCCATTTTTTACAATCTTTGAGTGACCAGAACGAAAATCCAGAAGCGGTCTAGATGATCTTGGCGAATATGTCCAACAAACATGCTGCTCCATAAGCCTCAACTTGATGTCTAAAAGCTGAAGTTCACCTTTTTGTGGCGCTTCGGAAGTAAAACGTAATCCTGAACCACATTCCCGGAACAATTTCAAGACATCAGTCATTTGGCGGCACAAACCGCCACCTCTTTTCATGATGACCAAGAAATCATCAACATATGTAAATAATTTAGTAATTAATTTAGTAATTAATTTAGTCCCACAGAAGCCATATTTGGCTTCTGTGGGAATTACTACTTCTGTGGGTGCAAGTTACGGTCAAGTATAGCGAGAAAAATGCTGCTTAAAATAGGCGCCACTCTGGAATCAATGCAGATTCCTGACATTCGCACGAAAGATTGCCCGTTCCAACTAACCAAGGTACTCTGCAGGTAAAATAAAAGTATTTGTGAAAAACTTTCAACAGAAATACCACACTTTTCAATGAATCTGGTCTCGTCGTTATCTTCGACAATGCACAATTTCACACATTCCAAAAGTTTGCCCTGTGGAATAAAATAAAATAGGTGTTCTATATCTACGTTAAACACATTACAGGAACTTGGGTTTGAAGTCTCAAAGTGCGATGCTAGCTCGTCCGAGTTTACTCGACAAAAAGGGTCCCCACCTCCAACCCTAGCCTCTATTCGTGCCGTACGCGTTCTTCGGCAGGATACCTACTTGAAAAGTGACAGAAAAAATAAGTGGGATCACTGTTAGTACAAGAACTCACAGGGTCCCTTATACATTCGCCTAAGACCAGGGGCGTAGCCAGTGGGGGGAGGGAAGGAGGGAGGGTCCCCCCCCCCCCCGAAATGTTTCACTTATGCATGTGTCTGTATATACACGCACACATACAAACGCACGCACGAACGTACAAGGTATGGTTGAACCCCCCCCCCCCCCTGGAAGGCGAAAGCCATCTTTTTCTCCTTCTCATTCGATGTATTGATGCTCCCCCGCCCACCTCTGAAAGCTTTCTAAACCTAACGTGGTTTTACACTGCCTCTAGGATCGGTAGCATCGCAAGCTTCCTGCACCTCACCTGGTCTTGCACTGCCTCCATGATCGGCCCACTTTTGACCAAGCGACGATGTCATGTGATGACGCCATCATGTGACGTCACGTTATGTGACGCCGTAGTGACGTCATGCTGACGTCACGAATTTTGAAATCTCCGACGTCATCTTTTGCATCACTCGTGTGGTCGTCGACGCTCAATTTTCGCGTTTGATGAGGCATCTAAGGTTTTCGCCTTAGAAAAATTAAGTGTCTCAGCTTGTATCCGGTCAAGCACCAGTGAATTCGAAAGGGCCCAAACTCTTCGGCTGATCCCATATGGTTACCGTTTTCGTCGATGGTTCGGCGCTTTTGTTCCGCTGGCGCAGTTGAGTGCAGCATTTGCAGAGCGCATTCTTCAATTTTCGGTGATGAGGGTTCCTGTAAGAGTCTGGTTAATGGTGCGCGTAACGACCCTTGCAGTGCAGCGCTAAGAGCAGAGTTCGAATGCCCGCAGGACGAGCAGATCAGGGAAGTGGCATCTTCCGTACTAAATTACCACAGAGGTTGTCGCGGTGAAGCGCCCACCCCGTTGCTAAAATAGGCGGCTCACCCTATATAGACGTTGCCGTCGCGTGTTCGCATTAAGATAGAAAGCTTGCGATTGCAGTGCCGCTTTCAGGGGTACAAACCTGCCCCGACGCTCTTCCGCAACAAAGATTGTTCTTACGTCACAGTTATACTCTGCGTATAAGAACCAAAACACAAGTACAGGGGATGGCCGCAGGTGAATAGTGGCAGGGTAATAGCTGTTTCGACCGCGTTATTAAGGTGAAAGCCTTATATGTCTCATGTCATCGTGGCCTTGAACGAAAAGCCGGCGTTCGAGAAGTGAAGCAAAACAGATCACGTGACGAGCGAAAACCAAAGAGAGTGAAAGCCTGACTATGCGTGCATATGATGATAATCGAAGCAAATTAAGTGAGTACCGAACTAAGTAGTGAAATTTAATGGAATCAGTGAGTGTTAATTAGTGAACTTTGGACGTCTATATAGAGTGCGCGGTAAAATAGCCGCTCCAGTTGGCTTTCGCCTTCGATGTCTTAGGAGAATGCACGAGGAACCCTGTGAGTTTTTCTCTTTGATGCACTCGCATGTTCGTCGATGTCTGCCGTCAAATTTCTCTCTTTATTCGGGTGAGAACCGCACTGCAGCAAGGTGTTCATTGACCATGCGCCTCAACCTGGCATGGGCAGAGAAATATCAATCAATCAATCAATCAATCAATCAATCAATCAATCAATCAATCAATCAATCAATCAATCAATCAATCAATCAATCAATCAATCAATCAATCAATTAATCAATCATTTCATTTTCTACATACAAATAAACTGGGGGTGGCCAGAAAAAGAGCAGCGAATTTTACATCGCTTTGGGCCTCACCAGCCTTACTTGTCATCAGCAGGCACAAGGCAAAAAACAACCATTGGACAGAAAATGAGTGGAAGTGTGTGCGCACTTATAAAAACAAGATTCGCAGAAGAGACAGGTATGCCTCGCAACCCGAACTCGAAAATGCCTAGATTATATGAAGCGTAATGATGAATGGACCACGTATTGACCGCGAACCCCGGTACGATGTCGTTAGGTTGAGGGCGTGGCCACGCGCGCCATAGTGCTCCAATCTTGCAAAAAAATGTTATTTAAGCAGTCGCTGAAATCGACGAAAATGACAAAAGTTAAATGCTGTGTCTCGAAATTCTTTAAGATATACGTATATTCATTTTGAATAAGCAGCGCATGCTCCGTAGACCTGATTTGTGTAAAGCCATATTGACAGCCATTTATTATGGAATTTTTCAAGAAAACGCTGTTGAGACGAATGCAGATTAGCATGCTCTAGGCCCTTAGAAATGTATGGAAGTCTATACACCGGCCCATAGTTTCCCTATTTGTGTGTATGTCCTTATTTTTTTATAAGCCGCGGTCACCCTGGCTAGCGGCATATCAACAGACAATTGAGCTGTCGTTAGTGTATATAGGGTGCCCCAGCTTACTCTAGCCAGAGTTTAAAAGTACGCCGACGCACTCTTTGATGACGCGACCAAATGCATGGAGCGTGTCACACTACTTTTGGTGTTCTCCTTAATTGCTTAATTATACTCTGTTTCACACATCAGGTGCAACGCTGTGGAGGCTATAGTATGACTTCTTGCAGTAGATGCATTCGCATTAAGAAATAGTGCGATGGTTTTACCACCAAGAATAGATTTTTTTCCTTTTGTTTTTAGGCTGTGTAGTAGATGAAGATGTTTAGTGCCTTGCAAATAAATAAACACCGTTATGCGGCCGTTATTGTATGGCTGGATCGCTAAGCGTCTCGTTGTTTTCGTGTTTTGATATTTCATTTGCACGCCGTCGCGACGCGTCACACGGACGCTCGTGCGAGCGTTTACGACGACGAAAACGGACCACGAGACGCGCGGAATTAGACATTTTGCTGATTGGACTTCTTGCATATAGCTTCCACAGCGTTTCACCTGATGTATGAAACGGAGTATAGGCATGTTTAATTAACTAAGTTTTGAAGCAAAGAAGCTGGCCAAAAAATTCCAATGAGAAGATCAGTTTGCAAAACGTCCGATTAGACACTTTTTTATCTATGAAGTATTAGTGTTTTTCTGCTTACTACAGAAGCCCGCGAAATAAAATACAAAAAAATACCACGTGACATGCGCGCCGTGATTACAGTGCTCCCCAACGTTCCGTGTGGAAAGGACCATATAGCATTTGGCCGGGTGTACTGCTTCGACAGGGCAGCAGCGATGGTGGTGACTGTGCGATGACGCACGTTTTGCTCGAGGCAACAGAAGCGATAGCCGCTGCGTCTGCTTGTCGTTGCCATGTAGTACCGCCGCGTGGAAAGCATATCGTTTGTGCGCGAACGTTAAGCCTCTGTTATACTCCGACGTCCGACGCGAGCGCCAGCGAGGACGTTGCGTTTCGCCACGCCGAGCTGGCGACGCTACGCCAGGCGCAAATCAGTCTCCGCTTCAGTCGAGCTGGCTCCAACCACTGATCTCCACTAGGACAGTGGCTCCAACGCGCCGGTGCGATCACATCTAGAGGAGCGCATGCGCAGTAAAGCGAAGAACGCCCGCGCCACCTGTCAGGAACCGACGAAACAGCCCGCGAAGCAGGCTCCTCTGGCGCGTCTGGCGCGAAATGCAGCAGGATCTATTCTGCGCCGAGCGACGCCCGAGCGCGCCAGCAGCCGTCAGCCGCGTCGGCGGTGAGCCGACGCCGGACTATAGAGGGCTGTTTTTTGCTGACGTAACGTCGCCGTGACGCGCGCGCTCGCTCGTCGACGTTACGCTGGAGTATATCAGAGCCTTTAGGGAGCACTGCCATCACCGCGCTCATAGGCGCACGAGCAGGCATGTCACGTGGTACTTTTGTTTTTGTTTCGCGGGCTTCTGCAGTAACCAGAAAAACACTAATACTTAATAGATCAAAAGTTAAAAAAGTGCCTAATCGGACGTTTTGCAAACTGATCAACTTTCTCATTGGAACTTTTTGCCCAGCTTCGTTGCTTAAAAAGTTAGTTAATTAAACATGCCTAGTTAAGCAATTAAAGAAAACACAAAAAATAGTGTGACGTACTCCAGGCAGTAGTCATCAACTTACATTTGTTCGCGTCTTCATGGAGTCGTCGGTGGCT
Organism: Rhipicephalus sanguineus; assembly: GCF_013339695.2. Taxonomy (NCBI): domain Eukaryota; kingdom Metazoa; phylum Arthropoda; class Arachnida; order Ixodida; family Ixodidae; genus Rhipicephalus; species Rhipicephalus sanguineus. The sequence continues at coordinate 296,330,228 of NC_051176.1, read as the reverse complement.
AGAGATAGCTGGGGCACCCAGCATATGTTAGACATGGCTTAAATATACCGATAACATATTTCACTGGTGTACTATGAATATTTTGTGCGTCCAGACTGCAGGTATAACAATGTCTAAGCTTGTTGCATGCCTGTCACGCGCGTTTACACCTAAAAGCAGGTTTAGGCGACTTCATTTTTCCTTTGGTTTTCTAAAATATGTTTATCGAACAAGTTATTGTAGTAAGCAGTGCAGTTGGGTGTTAATACATGCACTTCAACCATTTTGCTCAAATATTCACGGAAAATAACCCGTAATGATCTCATGCTACGCGGGTAATTTTAAACACCGCATACTATGGAGATCGAGCGGCCTTGCAATGGCGTATTGCATGCTTTCTCTGTTATGCATGAAGTGTAAAGCAAGTGTCTATACCACTAAAGCACGAGAGAACTCTCCGCCAATAATAAACTCTTGCGAGCAAAAATCTTTGTAATAATTCCCAGTCCCTCAATTCGTTGTCCAAGATTTCGTCGTTTGAAGGTTTTTTAAAAGAATATTCAAGGAAAAGCGACAACATCGCAGTATGTCCAGCGCTGTACATGCCTGATTGCGGGACAGTACTACGCGGAACGCCATTGTATCATAGGTGTGGTCTTGATATTTCAGAAGTTGCGCAAGTCTGCGGTTCTTACTTGATCGATGTGCCTTCGGCTTGCTTCGTTTCCGCTTCTGGTACGCGTCTTTTGTCGCAAAAATAACAGGTGTGTGCCACTGTTTGATATTGCAAATACGAGTCGACCGCTTTCAATTTCAAATAAAGATATTTGATTTGAAACCAAATACACGTAAGCACTACTCTGTATACCTTACACTATTTTTACCCCACCACCACTCACTGGTCGAGTCCGAAAACAAAAAAAGAAATGAAAAGAAAAAGAATGCTTCGCAATTCATGCAAAAATGAAAAGGAAGCGATGGCGTGCTTCTCAAAGCCTTTGGTCCCGGCACTCCGAGAGAGTAAAGATGGGGAGCGAACAGTTCTTGGAATGCAACGTCACGGGTTCCAAAACCTTGCACTGTCCGACTGAGTGAAGGTATGGAGCAGGCGGCGAGGTGGACCGATGCCCTGCACAGCTCAGAGCTCGGCGACAAATCTGGGCCGTCAAGCAGGCCCACGGGCCCGCGAAGCGGCGACTAGGCAAGGCGAGGACGTCCACACGTGGGAGACCTGAGCCCGGGTCATCAAACTACAGTACACTGAATAAAAGTATTCGTGCTTGTAGTGCGCTGCCGGCGGACACGGACCAAGAAACAAGGAAAAACAACACAAGATGATGCGCACACTCACAACTACTTTATTTCGATAACGTACAGCCTTATGTACGTACAAGAAAGAAGGCACACTAAATGACGAGGGGGGGGGGGGGTAGAGGGGATTCAGTGATGAGGCAGTATAACACAAAAAACAAGAAAAATATACATATTGTTATGATGAAAGATGTTTATTTGAAGATGGACTGATGGGCAAAAGGGGCTGAATGGCTGCCGCCTGGCACCGATACACTCGCAAGACAAGCGCTCTTCTTCCTCCTCTTCTTTTCGTCCTGCCTGTCGCGTTAGCGTAGCAATATCATGGCTTTAAACAGTGTCACCGAAACGTGTCAAGAGATTACGCGTGCGGTAATACGGTTTCCTTCAAAAAGTTAATTTCTGTTTGAGAAAGGGCGATCGAGGATGTGCTAACGCACCCTTCGCTGATGTGCATGTAAAATGCTTCGGTGATTTCCCTCTCTGTCTGGTCGAAAGATCGTGCCAAAACTTTTGTGTCAGGGAACATCGCCTTGCATTTACATTCTGCGCAGTGGGAAGCCAAATGGCCAGGGTGTGTCAACAGCGATACAGCGTAATTATGCTCTTTTAGTCTCTCATTAATGCACCTCCCCGTTTGGCCTATGTAGTTCCTATCGCAGGAGAGGGGAATTCCGTAAACAACGCCTTCTGTGCATTCCACAAATTTGTTTCTGTGCCTAACGCTACAGCTCGTTTCCTTCCTCCCGTGTTCACCACTGTTGACCCTTTTACAAAGCCCTTTTAGTTTGTTTGGCGCTGAAAAAAAACAACTCGTACGTCAAACTTTGACATGACTTTCTTTATCCTATGGGAGAGATTGTGGATGTACGGAATGACAGCCGGTCTTTCCAATCTGCCACTCGACCTCGAGGGTTGCTCTATCTTCCCTGTAGTGAAGATTGCAAGGGCCTTTTCAGCAACCGAGCAGATAACCTTATCCGGGTACAACGCCTTTTTTAACCTGGAAGTCTGTGCTTCAAGGCTGGCCGGTACCGTGTAAAAGCACGACTTCTTGATAGCCTGCTGCACACAAAGCAATGCCACTCCTCTTTTTACCAGTTTCGACTGCCCAGAATCGAACCTGACTAGTTCTTTCTCTCCCCTATGATTATATGCCCAACACGTGTGATGCTTCTTAAGAATTATTTTTATATCGAGGTACTGTATGACACCACCTGTAGGGGATTCCAACGTAAACTCGAGGCCTTCAAATTGGCTTTGGAACAAGGGTAAAACGTTCATTAAAGGATTATGTTCCTCCTCCCTAGGGGCGCAAAGAAGGTAATCGTCTACATACCTAAAGCAGGCAACAACGCCTCGTTCGCGAAGAAGTGGTTCCAGAGATCTGTTTCCTTCGGCCATGTACAGATCTGACAGGATAGGTGCTATGCAGGACCCTATGGAAATACCTTCTTTCTGGGAGTATAAAGACCTTTCAAATTCAATGTACAGTGAAGTCAAATACAAGTTCAAAAGGTCAATGAAGTCACGCAGGCACGTCTCACTTTTTTCCACAAATCTGGCCTCGCCAAAGTCCTGGACAGCGTTCTTCACAGACTTGAGCAGATCATGCCTTGGAATGTTGAAGAACATGTCCTTAACGTCCACTGAAACGCACTGCACTGGCTTAGTCCTAGCTAGTAACGCCGTCAGCTCTTCCGAGCTTCGGATGCGGAAAGGGTCCTCAGCGCTGAGAAAAGACGCATCATCTTGTGTTGTTTTTCCTTGTTTCTTGGTCCGTGTCCATCGGCAGCGCACTACAAGCATGAATACGTACCAACTAGCCCCTGTTGCCGCCCTACTGAATAAAAGGTTTTACCAACCAACCAGATACCTGACGCCCCCCCCCCCTCCTTTTTTTTCCTGTAGTCTCAAGCACGGAGGAAGAAATATTTAGGAGCTTCAACTCCCGTAAGAAAGGGCGTCGGCGGGCGTCCAGATAACGTCACAAAAAATACAAAAATAACATGCGCCGACGGAGGCACTTCAATTGGCGGCGCCTTGCGGCGCGAAGCCGCAACCACCAAAAAAAGAAAAAGAAGCGCTACCGGCCGGGCGGGCACGCCCGCGCACGTTCCCTTTCGTAGTGTTCATGAGCAGCAGACGACAGCGGCGTTTGCTTCAGCGGGCACGTAAAATTTTTGGATTGCCTTCTCAGTAACGGCACGTCAAGTCAGCGTCTGCTAGCGGGCTCTAATAACGCTACTGCGCACGGCATGCTCTTCTTCGGCATTTGCTAGCCTAAGATGGGACGCAGGCATGGACGCAGGTGTTCTGTTGAAGCCAGCAAAAGCGGGCGCAAGTCTCGCGTGGGAAATGTGGAGCGAGATGCGAACGCGGCTGAACGCGATCCGCGTCCACGCTCCGTGACTGCGGCGCGGGAGCAACGCGCGTGGCCGGCTCCCTCGGAAACCGAAACGGCGGCAATTCCCTTGCCAGCCGCCAGACGCCGCCAGCGTGAAGTGGCTCTCCGGCAATGGATCAACCATAGAGTTTCCTACAGGATCAACCACCTCAGGAGCCCCGACAGGGCCCTTCAACATCAGGCCGTCCAGAAGGCCCAAAAGGTGGCTGGCGAGCTCCGACTCCCAGTCCCCACATGGGCGGAGCCACCAGGCCGCCCCCCTAACGGGTGCCCAGGCCCCTACAGGACCTTACTCTGTTCCAGAAGTTCCGTGCAGCACTGTGGAAGCTACAGGCCTTCTCAACCAATCAGGAGGGCGAGCACATCTAAGTGTATCCTTCCGCGCCCTGTCGACTGCTAGCGGCGAGCGCTGCAGCGAAAGCGGCAAGAGCGTCTCGGGACACTGTGCAACTGCGCAGTGAGATGAGCTGTAATTGTGAAAGCGGTTAAATATTTTCCTCGGCACCGTAAAAGCGCGCGTCTTCGAGATACTTGCACGATATCGCACAGGTGAACCAGGCGCCGCCATTTTGACTAAGGAGTGACCAAATCTGCCACCGCGGACTAATCACAACCCAAGACTGGGTCCTCCGCGCGCTGTGGACGCTCGGGCAGTGCGGACTACTCATAAAAGTTTAGACAGTGTCGTACCATTCCTTCGTACTTTATAAGTAAAAACATAACACATACGAGCCACAACAGCGTTATTTCTTTCGTTATTTGCATGTTATAACACGTACAAGCAAGAACTCTTTCTTCAGTATCATGGAGCCACAAAAATTGTTTTATACAGAAAATGCGACAAAATCGTCATACAAATCACAGCTACAACACGCAGAGAAGCTTTCAAGTAAAAATCCTCCGACGAGACCGCTTGCAAAAGTCATGAGGACAAACAACGGGCTACGTATATGGGGCACTACATCTCGCTTCGCAAAAACCTGCGCTCGAGGGTCGTCTAGCCTTGGCTCTGCTGCACGGAACTTCTGGAACAGAGTATAGTGGTTGTTGAGGAAACGGAAAAGGACGCTAATTTCTGTCTGCCTATAGGCGACACGGCTAAACGCCCTGTAGGGGTAGGGGGATGGGGATAAAAAAAAAAGTAGAAAGTTAGAAGGATCGATTGTTGGGCGAGTTGGTAATTCATGATGAATGCAAATAGCGCGAAAAATAGTGCTGTAGCCTTCTTCGTCTAGTCTTACATTTTTTCGCGCTATTTGCATTCATCAAAAAGTAGAAAGAAAAAGAAGTAAGGGCACAGCGACGGAGAAGAAAGAGATAGGAAAGATGGGGTAGGAGCCGCTCACAAGAGTTCAGGGACGGGACCACGATTCAGCCAGGGGCACGATGCACGTCGGTGACGAGGCGGCGAAGGCCCCGTCGATGAGAGGCGCACGGCATGACGGTCGAGGCAGCCGTCACGGGGCGTCGATCAGCGAGAGGCACGAGAGATCCAGGGCGTCGCGGACGATGCGACCGTTCTTCATGAAATCCTGCGAGCAACTCCTTCAGGACCTTTAATAAAGTGAATTCTCTCTCTCGTTCTCTCTCCGGCAATGTGACGTTATCTGAGTAGCGGAGTTTCACATCCTAAATGTTTCTTCCTCCGTGGTCCCAAGTAAACGAATATATGCAAGGAAAATTGCGCTCGTCCGTGTCCTCTGCGTCCTTGTCTATAGTTTGCGTGCATCCATTTTTTTCCTTGCAAGTATGAACCAACTCGCCCAGCAGGAAGCTTTACTGAAGCAAATATATGTCCATAAGGGTTATTAAAGCATTTTTCTTTCTTTTTTTTTTTTTTTTTTTTGATCGCAAGCCCGCCCGCCGTCTCCTCGTCTTTGTAGTTGTATCTCGATGCCTCCAAATCAACTAAACAATTTGCGCGATGCACGTAAGCACGGCTGAAGCTCCCGCGGTCAGCGTCGCAGCGCATGCAGCTAGCAGGCTAGCACGCCAGACAGCCAGCAACGCGCTTCCTGGCGCCTCTCCTCAAGAGATAGAATGGGCAAGCCCCATTAGTGCCCCCCCCCCTTCCCCTCTTCTCCTTCCCCCGGCTTCATCCGACCCAAGAAACCAGAGGACCAGAGGGGGCGAAAAAACGTAACGGTTGCCTTAAGAGAGAAACAGGAAAGGAGAAAAGCTTCTGAAAGCTTGAGATGTTTTCGCGCCTTTTCTGAACCTCGTGACACCAAAGAGCCAATCAGGATGGACGTCCTGACGGTTGAAATATTTGACGTGACCAATTAGAAATTAGAAATGTCACCATCTTTTCCGTGGAGGTTTGTCCAGTTTGTCGTCGTCGTCGTCGTGAGCGGCATCACGCAGCAAACCGTGCGGCTAGCGCTTCATTGTGTTCCGTGGTTTAATTATGCCGTGTTCTGTTAAAAAGTGCGAGGCGCAGTTTACAGATCGTCGCATTCGTTGTTGAACGGATGGGCATAGTAGTGTTCGCGCGCAGAATTCTGCGACGTTTTCGTTGGCGCTTTTCAGCGAGGTGTCCGGAGAGCCTGTGCGTGTATCTGCGTGCTTGTGTTTTTTCATCGTAAAATACTTGTGCTGCCTCGGCTTTTGATAGTGTGTGGTCTGTGCCGCGAGTGCCCATTGCACTGTGGGTGTTATCGTACCCTCTTGGATGTCATAATTTGTGAGTACCTCTTTCCGGACCAACGTATAGATAGCACTTAACAGCTGTATTCGTTTGTTTTTTTTTAATTTTCAGCTTTTCCGGCTTACGAAGCGTTCTTTTGTGTTAGGGCTGCTGCATGCCTTCCACCAGTGGCGCATCTTTGGTGTGGTTTGGAGGCTTCAAACCGCCCTGGAAATGTTTCCATTTTGCATGTTTTCCATTTTACGCGCGCCCATACTAACGCACGCACGTACATAAAAGGCGTGCACCCCCCCCCCCCCCCCCCCCGGAGAAAAACATTCTAACTGCGCCCCTACCTTCCAATGTAATAAAGTCCGCGTTAAACATTACTTATGTTATTTTCACCTTACCTGAGCACTTACGCACATAAGTGCAGATGGATGGGGTTCGTGTTTTGTTTTTGTTTTTTATTTTTGTCCACTGTAAGAGCTGCATTCCAACGCAATGTGCACCAAACGAGAGAAAAAACAAAGTAATGTGTCGTTTACAGCCTCATTATTCTTGCTCGCATTTCGTAGCAGTATGTGATGGAAACAATTTGGAAAGCTATAGTTTGCCGTTGTGGACACTCCACAAATTAAATAAATACAGACGTCACTGTTTTCGTCTGTGCCTCTCGGTATGTCGACATGGGGATCCCAAGTGAGTGGTGGCACGGCCGCTACATGAAAGCGGCCGTGGTGGTGGAAACGAATTTCGAAGGCCATGGTGTGCGGCGTTGTCACTGACTTGAAAGAGCTGCTCGCTACGTTGGTACCAGGGGACTGCGTTAAACTCACACCTGCGGCTGGCGACCAAAAAAAGCGACTCCCGTGCATTTGACTCTGAACAAGTCAAACGCACGGGAGAAGGTCGTCAGATTATTTTGCGTGACGATGGCAGTGCAAGCAGTCGCGAATGTGGCGAGATGGCTATAACTCACTGGCACAGGTGGGAACATCGGTCGCCTGGAGTCACTTTTTGGTCGCCACTCGCAAATGGTCGCGCGCTTAGTGCTAGTCGCAGGTGCCATTGAGTGAGGTGTCTATACTGCACACACCTTAGGCGACCACGCTGTTAAAAAGAAAGGCGCGAAAGAAGCAACTTAAGTTCTTTAACAACTCATTCGCAAGAATATCCGTCTGCTTTTGAGCCTGGATGTTTACCTTTAGAGGCGAACGTTACCGCGGCGTTTTCGTATGCCATTTTTGTGGGCAGCAAAAGTCGAAACAGGCACCACTTGCTTTAGCTGGAAGGGTCGGGGAAGAATGGCTACAGCCACTCTTCCATAAAATGGCTGGGACACTTTGATTGAGTTTGGGCCATTGTGGCCAGCCTTGTACTGTCATCTCAAGCAAGTTGCCTATGCGTGCTTTAATAACACTGCGATTGAGACATTGCTCTCAGCTTTAGCTACGGAAATTCTACGATTCAACGATTACATTTTTATTTCGTCGCGCGTCAGTGCTTTGCGAGGGGCACGACAGAAATAGCAGAGTTTATGTGCGCACCTAGAGGCCACTAGGTTCCTCATGCTTTCCAACGTGCGATTGCGCCGCTGCACATTGTTTTCCTGTTCTTAATTATTATTATTATTGTTGTTGTTGTTGTTATTAGTTTTACGATTTTCTAGCCCCAAATATCTTTTGTGAACTGGATGTTGAATCGGGCTGACCTATGTCGCATGTATTGTAATATGTGCGATGGCCGGTTCTTTCACTACCACATTCTTAAACAACCCTGGACTCTTCTTTAGACCTAGTTGAGTGCAGCGCCTCCTCTTGAGTGAAAATCACACTACGCTTTTGAGGAATTGCAGCCGATTATCGCTCATGAGCAATGACCCCTCTTGCCAAGGGCCGGCGCTGCCATCGCCTTGAGCTCTGGTCGTGGTGATCGTTTAGTTGAGAGACGTTCCAGAATACGGGGGCAACGGCTAGTTATTGTTTGAACTAGGATTATCCGGCGTTCAAGAGCAATAGCCCACGTTGGTGGTAAAAGTTGTACTAGCTGGAAAACGCCCTGCTTAGCGCTCAATATCACCGCTAGCTGTCCGCAGGCTTGGGATACTGACCTTGGGTCTGTTCTTCCACATTTTGAAGCCATGGTCTTCGAGAGCGACTCTGATGCCCTTCCAGAAGGTTGGCTCCGCAAGGTCTGCCAGCGAAAACGTGGCCGCTCCGCTGGCAGATATGACGTCTACATTTACAGTCCCTCAGGTCGGAGGTTCAGGTCACGAAGGGAACTGGCCTCTTACCTTGGTGATCCTTATTGCACCCTATCGATATCCCAGTTTAACTTCTCGGTGCCGCGCAGCGTGACCAGTTCTGGGCGGCGGGCCACCAGCAGAAAGTCTGCGCCTGGTGAGGACGACAAGGCGCCACCGACGAATCCTTCACTGTCCGACGCCGGCAAACCCTCTACCAGCGGTGTTTCAGCGGCAAGTGAAGGCAAAGTGCTATCAGCCGAGGGCAGCGTGGAAGAGGGCGGTTCCGTCGAGGCAGCTGCGAGCACGTCGTCCGAAGACTTGACGAGGGCTAGGCCTAGCGTGGAACCCGCGGCCATTGCGTCCGAGGCGGTCTTGAAGGAGGGGGATGAGGTGGTCCCTAGTCATGACGAGGCACCTGCTGCGGAACCCCCCGAAGAATTTTCGAGCGCTGTGCCCGAAAACAAGGCGAATGCTGGGCCTGCGTCCGGATCTGAGGCGAAGCGAGACGCCTTGGAGGAGGCAGGAAGGACTCCGCTTCCAGAAGAACCTTGCTGCTCTTGGTCGGCGGCAAGCGCCTCGCAAAAATCCGAAGGTCCAGTTGAGAAGCGCAAGCATTTGAAGCAGAAAAGCATGCTTATAAACAAGTTCCGTCTCGAAGAGCAGTCTGGACCCTCATCTGAGGAAGGTCACGTGTCGCTTGAACAGCGGACTCGTCTGGACGAAGGCGCCGGGAAGTCGGTTGTTGCTGAGAAATTTGAAATGAAGGAGGATCCAGTGACAAGTCTACAGCGGGAACGGGTTGCCGACACAAAGAGGAACCCCTTGAAGAACAGGGTAGGAACCAGCCGGAAGCTACGCATCGCATTGTTCAGAAAATCTGAACAGGTACCGACAGCCAAAATAAATTCCACCTCAGATGAGAAGCAACAAAAGCATCTCTCAAAGGCCGAGCGCCCACCGGGAAACTCGCGTGAGGCAGCGCCGAAGAAGGATGCGAAGCAGAATTTAGAGACGCCCAACCTCAAATCAGATGTCGAGAAGGCAGCCAGTGGGCCCGTCGAAAAGAAGCCGCAAGCAAAGAACCCGGCAGGACGCGTGGCGCCGAAGCGCACGTTCGTAGAGAACGACGACTCGCTGTTCACTGAATTTCATTTAATCAAACGTGTGCCTGTAGCAAAACCTAAAGGTGGGAAATAGTAATCTCAGAACTTCACAATGGAAGCAACTTTTTCATGATATATTTGGAATTCGGCAGGCTAGCGTGCACAGCATAGGTTGTGATATTGGAGGAACAATGTGTATGTGCCATCGTGTCTTCTCTCTTTTTTTTCCTGTGTGTGCGGACATACTGCTTGTTTCTTGGAAACTCTGACCAATAACTACTTCGGGTGTTGCTTGTGTGTGCTGTGAATTGTCCATTATTGGATTTCAATAAAGTTTTGGCCAAGCTAGATTTGCTTACTGCTGTTGATGTGTACACGTGCTATGCGCGGTTGTCCACTATATTTTCTTCGTTTAATTCTGTGGATCTAACAGCAGTAGTAATTAAGTGACTGTTCAGCGGATCGCGTACGCTAGTAGCTCTAATTAGCGGTGGTATGTTTGTTCTGCACATGTATAATGCTTGAACGAACCCAGGTGGTCAAAATTTCCGGAGCCCTCCACTACGGCGTCTCTCATAATCATATCGTGGTTTTGGGACTTTAAACCCCAAATATTATTATTGAACCTTGCACAATCACAACCATGACACGTTTCATGACACCAATTGTCCCCCCCCCCCCCCCCCCCCCCCCCCCATTTCCGGCAACGTTTAGGTGGGCGAAGGCTTGCCCGTTCTCACTCAGACAGCTCAGTTGTGCACGGAGTCAGGTTGGGGGCCTATTCTCTAGGGCGCCTCAGTGCCAGCGTTCCTTCGAAGGAACGCTGCCATCGGGGCGCCCTACTATTCTCTGTAGTCGGTGCTTGCCATAAATGAAAAGATATCAATGAAACAGGCGGCGTCCTTTTTGGGCAATGGAATCACAGCTGGCGTAGTTAACAAGAGTGTGCACAAATGCGCAGCGTCCATGAGGAGTTGAACAATGGTCTTTTTTTTTTGTATAAATCGAAGAATCATTTAGCGGAGTGTGTGAGATATTCCATTTCTAAGTTCGGCGTCCACTCAGGGATCATGTTTTGCAAGTCAGGTAGTTTTAGGTATTTTAAAAAGTGTATACCTTAAAGTATCTGAGGTACTTCTATTTTTTCTGAGTAAGGATGTGGTGTGTACCAAGTAGTCGATCAGCTATATCTTTCGGAATTGCTATGTTAAAGGGCTACTGACACCAGCATTCAAAGCTGAGTTTACTCTGTCATACAAATCTGTACACGGAGACGGCTGTGAAGCTCAGTAAATGCTGATCAGATATATTATCTTGACACTAAAGTCAATTTTCGCATGGCGCACCTACTGACATCGACACTATCGTGACGTGACCACGCATCAGTGTGGCTAGTTGTGATGACGTCAGATACCAGAAACGCTCAGAGCGGCCGCTTGTGCGTCACCCTCGGAGCTACGGTATGGTGTATGCTACGGAGCTGAGCGGCCGTGACGATGTCTTCCGCGAGTACGTGACGAGAAGCTCATATCGTGTCGTGACGCCAGGGCGCAGTAGCAACGGAAACTTGCTTTTCAAAACGTGTTGTAATGAATTGTTCAGGGTGCACTTACGCTTACCAGTACATTTTCTGCGCTCATGCCTGCTTGGCCTTTCATTTGACGCAAAAAAAAGAAACGAAAATTTTGGTGTCAGTACCCCTTTAAAAATACTCGCAGGGCTCCCAGAGTTCCTCAATCATTGGAGTACTTATTGAAGCTTCATTTAAGAACTCTGTAGGGTCCGTTATACATTCGCCTAAGACGACTCGAAGGCGAAAGCTATCCGGTGTGGCTTTTTTACGGTGCACTTTATATCGACTTTCGACGTTCACTAATGAACTGTCACCACAGTAGTCACTTATTTTGATTTGATTATCATCATATAATTTTCTCTAACTCGCTGCTCACTTAATTTGCTTTGATTATCATCATACATATGCCTAGTGTGCGCACGAGGGTGACAGGGCCTCCCCCCCCCCCCTGATCACCTAAAAAGGGTGGAAGGGGTCGCAAAATTTGCCCCATAGTGTTATTTAGTCGGACCTGTCCCGTCATTGTTTAAAGAGCAGGGGTATGACCACGCAGGTTTTTGGCGGCCAAAAAGCCCTGATGTAGCATTCCAAAAAATACTTCCAATCTTTACTCCTGGAAAGCCAGGGACCAAAGGAAGTCCGTTGTGAGAAGCAAGTCATCGCTTAGTTTTCATTTTTTCATCTATTGTGAAGCATATTGTCGAACTCACCCCCCCCCCCTCACTTCCCGCACCTATATATATATATATATATATATATATATATATATATATATATATATATATGCGCAGTCACGCTTTCACTCGCGTGGCTGCCGCTCCCGCATTGATGTCAGTAAGCGTCAGGCGAACGTGGCTTTTTTTTTTTTCTTTTTTTCCTCCAAGCGCGGCCGGCGCCGCTCCGCGGAAGGTGGTATTCCTGCTGCCGCACTGTGCGTGTGCAAGGCACCACTGCGCGCGCGATTTCGAAGGCGTATATTGCTTCTCGTTCGCCGGGCAAAAGTGGCTACAGAGTCCGCTGGAGCCCTTGCAGTCCGTGCCGTAACCCTGCGCGTATGCAAGTTAACGTAGTCGTGCATAGCAAGCGTCTGCGGACTGTTGCGCAAACTGCGCCGGCGTGAGGAGTCGCACGGAGACGCGAACGGCTGCGAGGGTCCTGAAGCCGCGGCTGGCTGATAAGCAACTGCCGGAGTATTTCCTGCCCGGCTAGTGAGCTGCGGCTATGGCACCATACTGCGGCTACGGCGCCGACGAGGGCTGGGGATGGTGGCAACTTTGTCGCTTGCTTGCAGCTACGCATACACTGCGTGCCCATGCCAAATCGGGCTAAGCTCTGTGACGAAAAAGTCACAGTTTCGCCGCAAGGGCGAAGCAGTGAATGCGATAGAAAGAAATCGAAATGTCACACGAAGAACCAGAAGCAGCTCGATACTTGCAGCGTGCCACTGAAGCACAAAGAAGGGGGGGGGGGGGGTGATTCTTAAAAGGAAGAAGGAAATGAAAATGGAAATTGGGTGTGGAGTGCATGATAACTGTCTCTCAAGTGAGGACACCTCAACCGATACACTCACGGGGGATTGGGGCTTAAAGGGACAGTGAGAGTGAAAAGAGTATGGTAAAAGAAGAAAAAGACAGGTATGAGCCTAAATGAACGCACAGGCATGCACAGGGCAAGCGTGAACCGCGTGAACTAACAACTGTCACAGTTGTTACGCCTATGTGCTTGAGCAACATGCTGAAAGTGTCGACAATGGAGAATCAGAGGCTTGCTTGCTTGCTTGCTTGACCCTTAATTCTTGGCTCTTACCCACTACGGGCGATTGGCCATGAAACCGGCGGTTAATATAAGTGGGGAAATTTAGAATTTAGACGCTCTTAGATATTTCTTCTTCTTTTAAACTGCGGCGCGTGGAGTGACCCTCTGCGTCTCCTACCATAGCGGGTGTCTGATGCAAGGTGTGCCTAAAGGGACTTTAGGTGTGCTCGGTGTTCTTTGTCTTTTTTTATTCCTTCCACATCCCCAGTGGGTACAGAAAATGGCCACTTTGTCGTGCGCGTCTCAAGGGCAGTATTCGAAATGAAAGAAAATTAGGAGCGCTGCGTCTGCAAGTGTCTACAATGGAGAATCAGACGCCCTTAGATATTTCTTTTTCTTTTAAACTGTGGCGCGTGGAGTTACCCCCTGTGTCTCCAGCCACACGGGGTCGTCTGATGCAAGGTGTTCCCGGTGTTCTTTTTTTCCTTCCACATCACGAGTGGGTATGGAAAAGGGCCACTTTGTCGTGCGCGACTCAAGGGCAGTTTTCAAACTGAAAGAAAATTAGAAGCGTTGCGTGATAGAAAACACGATGACGCTCCTCCGAGATTTGCTTACCACCAGCGGTACATGGTGTATATAAATAGCTCGCCGTTGTTTCGCCGGCGCATACATGGCGTGTGGCTGAGTTGTCTAACGCAGCGCGCTGGGGACCGAGGGGTTGTTGGTTCGAATCCGCGGTCGGGTACTTCAGAATTTTTTTTCTTCTGCTTTATTTTTTTTTTTGTGCCTTTTTCATATATATGCATACATATACGTATCAGGGACATGACGGCGTTGACAGACGGCGACGGCAAAAATCAGCCGATAGTGTCCATATAATTGCTATCGCAATAAAATAGGAGGTGGGGGGTGGAGGGGTCAAAGTGATGACGATGCGATCAATGGCGCTTTGTTAGCCACCGCCTTGCGATGACGGGCGGGTCTTTCTGTTAACGTTGATTACTTCATTAGTGCGAAATTCATTACCCAAATCACTAATTGCGTAATCGCAAAAGCACTAAAGGCCATATATTTCGGAAATTCCTGGAAGTGCGGATTCAAAATGACTTATCTTGAACGAACACGTGGCAATGTTGACGGCTGAATTGGGTAGAAGCGTTGAGTGCATTTGCAAATTAAATTCCTTAATGCCGTTGTGGCACTCTTAAGCCTGTTTCATATGACAGCGATTTTGCTCCAAGAGCTCCAAGGCTGCCGTCGCGGGCAGATCGCCAGAGTTGGAAAAATTCGCTCGCGGCAGAGCGTCTGCCCAAGGTAAACCCATCGGAGAGCAGTGACACGGTCGCTACATGACGTGGGGAGCATGTGACTGCAGGGGTGGAGCCGAGGAGCGGGCGCGTGTGCCAGGAGGAACTCGCTTTCCTAGCAGACGACATTCGCTGTAACGAGCTGGCAGTGTAGAAGCGCCGTTTTTTTAGATGTGAAACATCTTATGGCGGAGGTCAAACCGGTGGTGGTGTGCGGCGTGACCACCCTTACTGCGCATGCGCGAACCCTCTCCACACACCTCCTCTCTCACTTCCCCCTCTTCCCATCTACACTGCCCCTCTCCCACTTTCCGCCTCTCCACTTCCCTTCTCTCCCCTCCCACTTTTCCCCTCTCCTTTCCCCCTCTGAAACGCGGGCTCGACATGCCGAAACGCTGCTTCGCATCGCCTCATGGTCCCCTTTAGCAGGAGATGGTGTGTTTTCTATTTTGTTGTTCTCTACTGCGCTTCCGTCAAAACCGACAAATCGTTTGCATGTGTCATTTTGTTCTTTTGTATTTTTGTCGAATTGTGGCACCAACATAGGTCCGGACAGGGGGACCCTACGGCACTCCGCACTTGTTGTTCGCAGCACATGTTTCAGTTTTTTTTTTTTTACTACTCTGGCACATCACGTTCGAATAGTTTACTGTTCTCTCTCTCTCTCTCTTTTTTTTTTTTTGAATGGTCACGTACCCCGAAGACGACAAATGCCGCCGCCTCTTTACTGGAATGCCCATAGGCAAAAAGAGAGACGAGCTCCTTCACAAACCCACAATATCGTCGACTGGCCGCTTGCATCCGGTTGCCGGCCCAGACGGCGCACCAACGCCTTGCGGCATTCGAGAGCAAAAGCCACCGAAAGCCCCGTGAAAGCTTAAAACCACAAACACCAATTCTTTCTTTTGCTTTTTCATGGCAGTGAAGTTCGTGTTGCCCCTTTCTCCGGTGTGAACCGAGAAAGCATTTTATATGGATTCTTATCTTTGATAACGCTGTAATACTGCCTGCGCTACATCAATTTCGTACATTCATGTCTTTTAAATGCGAAGCATTTCTTAGCGAACCTCTGGCACTTTGAGCGTTTCTATCTACGTATTTATCTATCTATCTATCTAGCCGCCTACGTCTGGGTGCTCTCATGATCGCCTCCTTAACTTGCTGTTGACCAAAATTTGCATGGGAGGGTAAGAGGATTTGACGAATATGACTGCCGGGTCATGACATGATTAACCTTAAAATCTTGTCGCGTACGTCGTCAAACCCTTTACACTAGACACGTGTGGCACATACCCGTTTACCACGGGCCGCGGTGTACGGGTATGCGCCACAGATGATTGACAGTTTATATCTACCCAGGAACGGCGAGAACAGACATTGTTAACTTAAATGCTAGAGCGTTAAGGAAAACCAACATCGGCAGCGTTGACTTAACGAATGGAAAGAATGAAAATTAGGATCCCAGCAGGAATCGAACCCAAGCATTCTGCCTGGCAATCAGGTATTCTACCACTGAGCCACGCCAGGTCTATAAACTGGCTTGGAAGAACAGCCTACGCAGGCGTACTATCGGTGCAACGTCAATTGTGGTTGTGGTCTTGCTATCTAATTTTACAAGGAAGCAATAAACACTACACGATACTCCTATGATGTCTACTCCTACGATACAGGCATCATATCAGATTAACGTCTGTAGTCCCAGTGTTGGCTCCGCTTTTATAGCAGTCTAATAAACATTACGTTTGTATTCCTATGATTCAGCAAGCTATATTGAAGCATTGCTCGACCCCGGAGGAATACATTAACGAAAGTTACATATGATATCCACATCACCGCACCGTAAAGTGCACTTAGTCCGCCAGAACGACGCAGTGTCCTCTTCATTTCTTACGAGGCTGGGCGATGGCCTCATGATGACCGAGGATGATGCCAGATTGATTGACAGCCGCTTTGTAGACTAGGCTACGTAGGCCACATACGCCCAGGTAGTCTACAAGTACGACAAACACCATCCACTGATGTTGTTCTACGTAGCACTATCCAGGCCTACCAGCCTCGACGGCCTATACCTCACCAACGCGAAGGGTGGCTTCAGGGTCCGACAGGTCGCCGGCTCTATCGACAGACAATTTGTCGACGAAATGACCGAGCCATCCACGAATTCCAACAGCTATACTATACCACATACTTCACTACACATGAACCCCTCGTCACCACGATCACGACCGGATCCTATAACAAGTCATGACCAGCTGCTGGTGCTCACTGATCACAGTGATGATGCCCTTGTTCAAGAACTGTCAAGAACATCTTGCACACATGCACACGGGATCGTGAAACGTGCGTGCGTTCTCGGGACACGTATAAGCACTACATATCAGCTTACCGCTTCTGGTGTTGGTAATACCCACGTTGCCATTGGCAGCGTTACCCAACCGTAAACAACTGGTTATATAACACATACGCGGCTCTTCAACATATATAAGTGTGCGTATAAAATTTATACAAATATTTAGCGTCATTTTGTAACGTGTCGCTCAGTAAAAAAAGGTTGCGCCAAGTCACCTACCCGCCGCATGCTTCACATAACATCGACTCCCATGGTACGTGGGATCTGCCGAATTTTTTCTTTTCTCGTCTTCCTGTTTCACATGCATAACAGCACTGTATTCGGAGCAAGTACCTTTGTGTCGATTCCTGTGCAGAAAGAAGCGAATAACGAATGAATGAAAGTACCGTTTTCCACTCACTCGCGGCGGACTTGTTTTCACGTCTAAATAGACGAAACGAAATTGTACATCACATTCGAAAGTATCATGTCCAGTTGTTTCCAGCCCGCTACATCTTTCCTGAGTTATTTTCTCCGCGTATTCAAATTGCTGGCCAAAAGACGTACAACGGGCAAACTGCTCTCCGCAAAAAGAACACTACTGCTCCATGTCAGAGCCGCGAGCACCGGCAAACTGACGATAACTATATACTTCGAAATCCCTTCCGTTAGCGTTTGTCCATTTGGGAACGTGTGCAGCTCGTGCAGGACAGGATCTTTGTTGAAACTCTTTGTTGTTCTGTGTACGGTTTTTTTTTTTTTTTGCGCCGTTTTTCTTCAATACGAACAGGTCATAGAGTTACATAGTATGAAACTCTACGGTATAGGTCCTCGCCCTGCAGAGGACATAATACAGGCTGATGATGCAACCTCGAACAAGGGGCAGGGTTCTGTTTGGTGTCACAGAAGTCTGGCAACTTGGGGCGCACCACGGACGCTGGCAAAATAGTGAGAAGCGCGAAGCGGCTCGTGGGTTACGTGCGCCCCAGTGACACGGGCACGGACGCACGCCTGCCCCGAATGGGCAGTCGCGCGGGCTAAACAGCGCGTGGCCGCGATAGCGGCCAGTAGCGCGTGACCGAGACCCTGCCAACCGGCCATTGAGCGTTAGCGAAATGGCCGCACTCGCCAAGCGAGGGCGAAGCCACGATTAGGTTTCCGCGCCCGAAGGGCGCAGAGGGCCTTCACTGAGCAACAGGGAAAAACTGCCGGCAACTTCGCACGCGTCCGTGCCAGCGTCCGTGGTGTGCCCGTGTCGTATCACTGGGGCGCACTGCCCCAAGTTGCCAGACTTCTGTGATACCAAACAGAACCCTGCCGAACAAGGTTTCGAGAAGCGTGAACCGGGCGCGTCAGCTGCAGCCAAAAGCCAGAACATACGTTAGACAGCAACGACTTTTTCGATTTTCTAAAAGCCGTGAGTGTATCTAGCGCTTCATCACCTGAATTGCCAGTTGCTTCTCCCAACCCGTTGCTTGGGAATCTTGTGTGTTAACGTCTTCCCTTGAGGTGGGTTACGACTGCAAGGTATAGAGCACACCTGATTAATTGGACCACCGGGGTTTCAATTACGCGCACCCAATGCCTTGCGCACGAACGCTGCCCTCTCATCCAAGCAGAAAACTGCATCCAACTCTCATGCTCAGGCACAACGTGCCCCCAGAGCGACTGCGGCGGGTAGATAATTACTGGTAGCGTTAATATAGATATAGTTCAACGCACGGAAGGCTGTGAGTACGCATCCTGCAGCGCGCAGTGTATCCATTACGTTTCGCACTGTCCCCCACAGCGTTAGTTTATGCCGTACGCTACACTGAAAAATTCGGCGTCCCTAAGCGTCCGCATCCTTACTGTTCCCCTTGTCATCTAGTGGTGAATCGATAGACTGCAATAGCCGATTGCTAGGACACAAGTCAAGGCACGAGACATGTTGGTCAACAAGACTTCAGCTACGAAACGAGCCGAGCTACGAGACCGTGTGACGTGCAATATGCGGCGGCAGAAGAATCAAGTGCCGTGTAAGGCACAGCCGTTGCGTTGCAGCGCAAGCGCGGAGATCTTCCGTGACCATCTCTCGTGTGCGCGGCCGCACGCATCTCTTATACGGTGGGTGCATGCGCAGTCTCATCCGCTAGCGTCTAGCGCACCCCAATGCCGCTGAAACTGCGTCAGTTTTACGTCTCAAGACCACGACATGACTATGAGGGACACCGTAGTGGTGGGCACCGGAAACAAGCGAACTCGGAGAAAGGACACCCGCGAGTAACGGGCGCTTTCCACAACCATCGCAGAGGCGCGCGCCGCGCAAAAGCGGTGCATGTGAAACGAAGCCGCGTCCGAGCGTCCTGGTGCCGCTCAATCGCCGCGGGCCTCGCCGCTCAGTCGCTCGCATGTGAAACTCGTCATTTTGAAGCCGCCACGGTGTAGTGGTTACGGGGCTCGGCTGCTCACCCGAAAGTCGCGGGTTCGGTCCCGGCCGCATTTCGGTGGCGGCGAAATGCGGCCGCCACCGAAATTTTGACCACCTGGTGTTCTTTAACGTTCACCTAAATCTAGGTACACGGACCTCGAGCATTTTCCCTCCATCGAAATGCGGCCCGCGGCCGGGATTCGATCCCGCGACCTTCGGGTCAACATTCGAACACCATAACCACTAGACCATCATGGTGGGTGCTGAAACTGCATATGTTACCTACTATCGTTGTGCATTGGAATACTTCGAACGCAGGGCCGTCTTGCTCTGCCTTGTTTTCAAAGTGTTACGCTATGACATTTCATGCCCACACTTTCATCTAAAGGCATTCACAGAATGCTAGCTCGTGCTGATTTTATGGCGCTCGTGCTCGACTCACGGCTGCGCGCATTCTACAAGGACGGCTACGAGTGGGTCTACAAAATGCTGCATTTTAGTGACACTCGGTACGTATACAAGTTTTAGTATAAAGCCCTGTGAGAACTTAAGTCACACACATGTTTTGTGCATCAGTGATGAACAGCTAGCGCGCAGCCACGCTCAGATCCAGGCTTCTTTGCATCACCAATAGATAGATGTCCCGCTGTGCAGCCCTCTATCTGCTCGTGATCACTGAACCGCAGGGACACTGTTTTGTGGCGCGGAGACGCTTCTCCACGGTAGCGCATCCTGCGCGAAACAGGGTCGCGCGCCTTGGTACAAGGCGTGCAATCTGCGCTGGTTGCTGATGAAGCTTGAGGCGAAGCGTGCAGGGGAAAACTGGATGTGGTTAACAAGTTTATGCACCGGAGCACGCCGTTGTGACATGAGTGGACAGGTAATGGAGCGCTCAGTTGGAGGTGTTGGAGGAGTCTGTTGTGCTGTCATCGTCGCTGCTGCTGTCATCTTCGCTGCTGTCGTCGCTCATTGAAGAGTCATCATCGTCCTCTTCTCTCCTCCTCTTCTTTTTCTTCTTCTTCTTCTTTACGAGGCCCAGGCGCTCGCGCTCTTCCCGTCGCGCAATTTTCTTCGCGTCGAAACCTTGGTAGACGTAGTTCTCCATGACAAGGAAGTGGTTGGCCATGCCCAGACAGATGGGACCAAAGCACAGCAGGAGCACGAAGGCGAGCACGTGCGCAAGCCAGTAGCCCTCGGCGCCTGCCACGAAGGTGTCACAGAACAGCAGCAGCGCTGCGTTCAGTGTCTTGAAGGCCGATTCGCAGCTGCTGCCGCCGCCCTGCTCGGCCAGCTCGGCGCTTGCCCAGCGCAGCCTCTTCGCGGCGTCGCTCATGTACTCGCTGTAGTAGCGACCTACCGATGCGGTCAGTGGGTCTTCCCCGCTCATGTTGCCCTGCACCAGGGGTCGCCACTTGCGCGTCAGCTGGTCGGCGGCGTCACGCAGCGACCGCTGCTTGGGGAGCTCGCCGAGTGCGTCCACGAGCGCGCGGACTGCGGCGCCCGAGTCGCGCACGGTGCTCGCGTTGCGCAGCAGGTCGGCGCTGAGCCGGAAAACTTGGGGCTTTTTGTCGTCCTTTTTATCGGTCGATGCGGGGGCCTCCTTCTTGGTTTCGTTGCCCCCGTCCTTGGGCGTTGCGGCCCAACTTGGCGCCTGTAGATCCGATACCGAGCCTCCTTGACACTTGGACAAGATCTCGCTGGGTACGAAGCCGGCCCATGCGGCACCCCGCTGGTCAGGGGTCCACAGCGCGTACGACATCTGGTCCAACGGCTTAAAGTTCTTCGAGTGGTATGGTTCGCAGACGTACACCTCGGCGGCAGCGGCCACCACGTACAGTTGGGTGGCGATGTACGAGGAGATGATGAGAGCGACCAGGCCGGCAGCGGCGCTGTACACGAGCATCAGGCCGCCAGTGTTTGACTGGGCAGAACGTACGGTGGGCCGCAGGTCGTTGTCTTGTGCCGCGATGCCCATCCCGGCGATGGCAACGATGGGCGCCACCAGCGTGATCACCACCACCAGCAGCATGGGCAGTCCCGTCAGGAAGCTCATCCAGCCTACCGCGCCGCCGTCGCTCTCGTAGCTGGCCAGCTTGTTGATCGGCGTATCCACGCCTCCCCCACTTTGCGCCATCATGCGCACTCGCTCTTCGGCTCGCTCCAGCGCTTGCCGCACCTTTCGTAGGAGTTGCTTACGCTGCGCCACCGTGGCGTCCTCGACTGCGCGGGCCAGGCTGCCGTAGGCGACCTGGCGCGAGCGCTCCAACTGGCCACAGCGACGGCCCACAGCTTTGAACAGCGCAGCCAGGTTGCGTTGTCCTTCGGACGACAGTGAACGTACCAAGGAGCGCGCGTCATGTCTGCACTCGGAAAGCACGCTGCGCGATGGCAAGCCAGAGTCCATGGCCACGCGCCTCTTGACATACTCGCCAAAGTGGTCTCGAAACCGCGTGTTGAGCGTGTCCACGATGTGTCGAAGCTTGGTTGGTGCACCGTCGTCTGCCTTCTTATCCTTGCTCTTATCACCGCCGCCGCCGCCGCCAGCTGACAGTTGCTTGAGGAGGTCGACGGCGGACTGGTAGTTGTCGTAGGCGTCGCTCACGGCCGAGCCCATGTCTGACTTGCTGAGAAAAAGCGCCACGGAGGTGATGATGAGTGCCACACCGGTCAGCGAGACCGACATGCAGTAGTATTGGTAGTAGTCGTCGTAATCCGGTGTTATGACCTGCAAGCGCTCGCCGCCGCACTTCTTGGCGAAGCGCGCCCCCACGATTCCCAGACCTCCGGCGGTCACGGCCAGAAAGAAAAACCAGCTTATCCACACCATTATGCCCAGCATACCCTGCTGTGATGAGAGCGCTGTCCAGATGCCACCCAGTCCGGGCGCGTCGAGTGCGTCTTGGCCAAACTTGATCCCATCTCCAGGGTCGCCGGCGAATAGGGTGATCAACGCGCGGCCGATGTCACACCACACGGGCACCGTGGCGCCCGAAGGCTGCAATGCAAAACTGCCACCACCGCCCCCGCCGCCATCGCCAGCGGGTGCCGCTGTGGCCTTGGCGCCACCCGCACCTTCACCTCCTGGCTGCTTTCCTGGCTCCTTTCCTGGCGGCTTATCTTGTGCGCGCACCAGCAGACACAGCAACAAAGCGGCCAGCGCAGGCCGCCGCATCACGGTTCTGCGGGGCCGCCTCGGCGCAGCATCATGCAGTCCGAATGAACGGATGCGCGTGTCTCGTGATGGCCATGGGTCCGGCTGTAGACTATATACGTTTGATTGTTTCCAGATTGGTTAGATCCTGGCGCTCAACCCACTACGGGGCATTGTCCATGAATCGGGTGGCAGCATAAGGATGCTGACGAGGAATCGTTCCTTCTGATAAAATTGCGTGTGTACTGAATGAGTTTCGATGATGACCAGTTTTCAAGTGTGAGGCATTTTGACCGCATCTCTTTTGTCTGTCTGCCTGCTTGCGTCTTGCATGGTGCTTTCGGGGTAGTTTCACATGGCATGGCATGCGTGTATGACCAGAGGGGGACGGACTCTGGTGTGAGGAACATGAATGACAGGCTATGTTCATCATGTCATAAGCAACATGTTATCGTGATGGAAAGAAGATAATTTTCAAGGGCTCGTTTTTCTTTGTTAGACAAAATATATGAGAACTAACAGACAGTAATGCCAAGGAAAGTAGAGGGGATGTTATTTGTAGTAATTAAGATATAGATGTGAAGAAAGTAAAGTGGACGAAAAGAACTTGCCACCGGCAGGGACCGAACCTGCGACCTTCGAATAACGCGTCCGACGCTCTACCTCTGAGCTACGGTGGCGGTCATCCTCCCGTACACTTTATGGGGTATATATGCATAGGCGTGCGCAGGGTTCCCCATTAGGGGGGGCAAAGGTTCGCCGCAGCACCCCCCCACCCTACTAAGTCAATGTATGGGGCAGATTTGGCGCCCCCCCCCCCTTCTTAGAGGAATAGAAGGGTCAATGTACGGGGCAGATTTTGCGCCCCCCCCCCCCCTCTTGGGCGATTAGGGGCGGCGGCCGCCCCCCCCCCTGCCCCCCTGTGCGCACGCCTATGTATATATGTGCATTTAAACCTAGGAGTGTTAGTCAGCGCCGATCGCAGCCATGGTGGCGAGTGTGGAACGCTTTTTCTGCCTGTTGGCGTCACGTAGCACGTGATCTTTTTGCGAGCTGGCAGCTGACCAATAATCCCTCGCATACTACCTGAAGGCATCAAGTCTGCCAGAACGAGACCCTCGCTCAGTGACGTTGCTTGTTGGGCGAGTTGGAACGAGTCAGTCATAACGTAGTTCAGCGCAAAAAACAGGCAACAGACGAGTGAGAGGACAAGGACACAGCGCATTCTTCCAACGAAAGTTTATTGGATTGGGACGCATGTATATATACACACAGGGAAAGCAAGAAAAGAAAAAAACAGATCCTTGCACGCAGTCGGGACCAAAGGGTGAGGGAAATCATCGAGGCTGAGGAAATTAAACGGTCTGGGGACGCATGCGTAAGCATGCCTTCCTTGCATCTTTCTGACAAAGAGCTTTTGTTTTTGGCGAGACATGGGAAGGGGGGGCGGTGTTGGCACACGTGTGTGACTTATCGGCACTTTTCTTCTTTTCACCTTTCGGTTTTTACTTCCTGTTTTTTTCTTTTCTTGCTTTCCCTGTGTGTATATATACATGCGTCCCAATCCAATAAACTTTAGTTGGAAGAATGCGCTGTGTCCTTGTCCTCTCACTCGTCTGTTGCCTGTTTTTTGCGCTGAACTACGTTATGACTGACTCGCTCAGTGGTAGAGTTAGGTGGTTCGAAGATTGCAGGTTCGGTCCATGCCGATGGCAAGTTGTCTTTTCGTCCGCTTTACATTCTTCACATCTATATCTTAATTACTACAAAGAACATCCCCTCTACTTTCTTTGACATTATTGTCTGTTCTCATTATGTTATCGTGATGCCATGGTGGTCGTTTCATTACCTTGCTACATACATACAATGGTTCAACTGCACCATTCGCACCATTTTGCTACAATTCTACTTCTCTACACCTTACTGCGCCCATTTAAGTGCGTTGCACCTGCACGACAGCGGAGCGTTTCTGGCCCAAACATTCTTGGTTTGGCACAAAATAACCCACACCCTCTCTTTCCACCGATGCGCCTTTCCTCGTTATGAGGACAATTAAAAACGGTAAGCGACCACGAAAGTTCATTAGGCAGTTTTACAGGCTAAGATAGCGTTCGTTGTGGTCGCCCGCTACCGTCACTCAACGGGGGCCCGCAAGTATGGTGGCATACCGCAAGCATAGAGTTTCCTACAATTACCTAGACTAATTGTAGCGCGTCTGGCGCTAGTGAACTGTTGTTGTATGCATGGAAATGTTGGGATATGTGAGCTTCAGGCTTGGCTTGGATTGGTATCGTTCACAAAGAGCCCGGACCCCTCAAAGACGCGTCTGGCTTCAACGCGTTACTTGCGTCAGAATGGTTGATTTCGTACTGAAGGAGCACGTAGTGAGCTATTTCTTTTTTGTCATTGCACAGAAACGAGTTTTCTTTAACTTTGGATACTTATGCGTTGATGTACAATTTTACGAAGCGTAAAAAGTAACGAACGGCCGCTAAACTTGGAAGGCAGACGACAAGAACGTCGTCTGTTTCTGTCTTTGGTTATGCCGTACAGGTGGATGTGTTTTTATTCTAGAATATAATACGCGTGAATGAGATTCATTTATAACAGTTTTGTTTTAGAGAAGCTTTGTTTGCGCAGTCGTATCCGCTTTTTAGCCTCGCTCACAGCCTCGCTCACACAAGCCTCGCAGACACATATACCTAGAGTGTACTAGATAATATGCCGTCATTCCCATTGCGGCAACGGCATCCCTTAAGAAATTCGCAGAGACGGTGGCGCCAGAGTTCCCTCTAGCAATTATTTTGAGAAACTCTATGCCCATGGGTATAGTGTACTAGAAATTATTCTAGTACACTATACCCATGGGCAAGTTCGCGTCACTGCGCGTACGAGGGGGATTGGTCCGACGAAGGAAAGAAGCGCGGGAATTGTTTTTTGAAATGGAGGGTCTGCGCAGCGCTGTAATACACTCTAAGACAAAATCGAGTATTTGGGGAGTATTTCTGCCACACAACGATAATCGTCATCTGGCTTGCTCGCGTTTCCTTTCTTGAAAACTCAGCTCTCGTCACTTTCCTGTCAAGAATGCTGTGTCACGCTGATAACGCGCGTGCCGTTCGTGACCGGGAAGTGCCGCGACCGCGGTGATAACGCGAGGAAAGTACGCGAGGTGGATGACGATTGTTGTTGTGTGGCAGAAACACTCCCAAAATACTCGATTTTGTCTTAGAGTGTATTCGGAAAATGCGATCGCCGCCGTCTACGGTACGAATTGGCGAGCTTGTTTAGGAGGTGTAAAAAAAAAAAAAAAAAGATGGAGCCTGTTTACTGGCCCTTTAAAGCATTATGAGGAATGTAGCATTATGAGGAATGTAACAGCCAGTCACGAAGCCGCAGCAGCATTTTACTGATTTCGTTGAAGTACAACAATAATAATAAACAAAAGGAGACGCGAAAGCGGCTGCGGGCTGAGCGGGAGAGGGCCAGCGGAGCAATCCAACCTTGCACGTCACAGGGATGCCTCCGCATGGCGGCGCCACAGTATGTCCTCGCGCCCAATAGGAAAGTTGGTGCCACGCTACGACAAATTGGTCAATCGAAACGGCAACTGTCTAGGGAAGTAGCTGGTATGTGTACTTAAATGTTCAGAATAAAGCAGTTATAATATTCACTCTGGTTTTTATTTCGTGACTGATTGGACTTTGAACAAACAAACAAAAAATAGCCCTCGTTGGTTATGCCTGTAGCGCTTGTGTGTCAAACAATGCAAAAATAGCCACAAAAATGCGCCATTGCATAATGGATGCTTATATAGAGTTAGGTAGAACACAAGGTAATAATTGTGATACTGCATTGTCCTGGCCATTTGTCCTTGGCCACTGTTCAGAAATCCTAGTCTGCTCTAAAATCACCTGCCTGTCATGCGACATCCATAAAACCAGGAAAACTCACGATGTCAGAATGTGTGTACGCACTAAAGAACCTATTTATATGCTGAATGAAATTTGCTCTTTTGCAGAGTAGCCGGACAATCCTCTTTTCAAAATGGAATAGAAGTTGGCAGCCTGCCTATCATTTTGGCAGAAGTCACTCGTAGCTGCTGGCAAAATTTGATTTATTAGTGCAATAGCATTAACCCTTTCGGCCCTGGCGGTGTCAATTGACTCCACCACGCAACATTTCCCATAGCACCTCAGAAATGAAACCAATACTGTCCATTCTTTGGGGAATACTTCTTCAATGATTCCCACTGCGATTGACAACAAAATTGCGGCATGCTTGCGGAGCTGGAAGCCACAAAGAAGAAGCTTGACCGAAGTCATGGCTGACGCCGAGGCGGGTAAGCTGAGGCGGGTAAGCGCCATTCTTGGGTCGACGTACCAAAGCTGTTTCGATGAGTATCACACTCATAAAGAAGACGTGGTTCACATTTTGTGTAGTCTAGTGAGTAACAGGAAAAAAGAAGCCATTTTTCTCATTCCAAAACTACTGAACCCTGGTGACCTAATTTGAGGCCATGTCTGTAAATCCTTTATTACTTGCTCCACATGCTCAATTTTTTGTTTGTGGCCTTCTGAGGTCCTAACTATTAGGGAAACACGCACAAAAATGTCTCTGGCAAAAATAAAAAATCCAGGGCTGAAAGGGTTAAAGAGTCCGTGTCACAGAAATTCCAGTGCCAGTGGCATTAGTTGTCAGTGAAAGATTGGTATATCTATGAGCAAAAAATCTCGATGGATGCAAGGAAGAAATAGTGGACTTTGAGCCAGAATCGAGCCCAAATATTCTGCATGACAGTCGGGCGTTCCCACAGAAGCGCGCCAGTGTTTTTTTCTTCTTTTTTATGGTATTTATTACAAACATGCTTAATGTATATAAAAATCGAAAAAAATAGTCAATGCCAGCTCTACAAGCACACAACAAATGATACAAAGAAACAAATTTTAAAGAACACTGTTCTCTAAAAGGGTACTAAAGCAGTATATTTTACAAACTGTGGATACCAATCCAGCTGGAACTGTGGTTGGTTTTAAAGTCCTTTAGCTGGAATTCCATTTGCATAAAACGTGACCGCTGTGATACATTTGGCTCTGCATGCCTGTCTGACATGCGAGTTTTCTATAAGCTGTGCATAGTCATTAGTATGAGCGTGTCAACAGGCATAACGTTGCTTTTGGGTGGCATGAGATAACCTATGGTATGATAATTTGTTTTTTTAAGCCTTTTGAAAAATATCCTGAACTAAGATGGTGTCCTTGCAGCTAATAAAGCAATCTTATATAGATTCTGGAATGTCGCAAAGGTGACAATTAATTGAAAATACACAGATGCTTTTTTTGATTTAACCAGGTAGTGTTTCTGTATGCACTTTAGAGAAAAATGTTGTGCAGCTAGGTGAAATAGGCAATTTCTGTACACGCACAAGCACGTCATGTCCAGGTAGTCATCCAGTGTACAGTGGGGGTGGAAATAGCATATCTAATATATCGTTGTGGAGATCTTTTCTTTATCTCAAGAATAGATAATCGTTTAAAAATCTGACCGCCAGAAAACGCACTGCTTCATGCGTGATGTGCATGAATCAGAGCCACGTCAGTGCTTGAAAATGCTTCTGCAAAAAGCCATATACAGGTGTTATGTAGGGCAAGGATTCACGTTAACACATGTAATATTGCTTGGCAGAAGCCTAGAATCGGGTTAGACGTCACACCATGTGAGTTGGGCTATGAGTGTGTGGTTTAAAGGCCCACCCGTTACAAATCATCATCATCAGCCACAGCATCAACATGCACATATTGTCTTATGGACACGTAGTGGGCACTTTGCTACCTAATTCACAAAATGATGAATTATGGTGTAATGGGCACCAGGGGCATAGGGGGCACAAGAGGGGGTGGGTTAAATCCCCCAAACTGGCCCCCTGTGCCTTATGTACAGTTGTACAACTGTACTTGCAGTAGACATTCTGGGAGAGTTTGAAACGACCAATGTTACGCGTGCAAACATTCCTTTCCTGACTGAGGTGTCTATTGAGCAGTGAAGCTTGGCAAGTGAATGACAAGGTTATTTTACTATTTTAGTGCACTGAAGACAGTGACCCGATGGTGATGACATATCTTCAGACCTCATCGTCTTGCAGGCTGTCATGTTATGTAAAATCCATTGTCAATAATCTGTAGCCCAACATGTACGCATGTTTGCAAATCCTTGCTGTTTTCACAATTTATTGCTTACAAATGGGCCTGCGTGCGCTGCTTTTCAGCCAATTCATTGGTGTCACACCTTCAGAAGTAAATCAAATATTGGAAGTTAGCACTGAGTCCGTGTCGTTCTTCTGTACTCTGTCTCGTTTAACAGTGCGCTAAAATAGTAAAATGGGTTACCAACATGCCCAAGCCTATGCTCTGAGGTGATGTCAACGGCACCCAATTATGCTATCATTTTCCACTCCTGAATGCGACGCTCCAGCACCCTCCAAGGTTGTTCTGTGTAACTAATATTTTGAACGGCATTATGACTCCATTGAGCTGTCTTTTTTTACATCTCTCTGCGAGCACATTTTTTTCATTCATTATTTTTTTCCTGATTATGGATTTTAACGCATTACTGCATGCTGCCGTGATCATTGCTAGCTACCGCATGATAAGCAATGGGAAGCGAACCAATATCGGAGACACAGGCTCTTATCCCATTCTTTAGCTCTGCGAGCTGAGCCCAATTAAACCCGTTCCACTTCTGCTCATTTATCGGCTCATGTCTGCTGGGTAGATAAAAAAGTCTGTCATAGCAGGCAATGCTATTCGTTTTCTGAGATCGCAAAAGGGATTTCCAATAAACAGGAAGAGCATTTGATTCGGCGCTTCAAAAATTGTTGTTCGTTTTTGTGTTGACACTCCTTCCTCTGAATGGAAGTTAGCGCACCATATGAAAAACTTAATCATGTAGCAAAACACAAGTGCACTTTGTAACCATTCACTAAACTGAATTGACCTTGAAGAGTATTTATACCCAAGTGGTAATTATGCACTTAAACCCTACCTGATTGCGAAGCTTGGGCGCTCCAATATGCGTAAACCACAATTTTAATTTTGGAGCTCATAGTTTTGTCTGATATTGCAGAAAAATGAGTAAAATTTCAAGTTATAAAAGTTTTCAAATATTGAACTTTGCATGCACTTGTGGAATGTGCTTCTTTCAGTAGAACATCTCAGGCTGGCATATGTGACGTTACAGCTTACATGAAATTGCTTCGTGTTCACTAGGCTTTAACAGAAGTAAACATTATGGAATCTGCTTATGTGAAATCACTTCAACAGACACGTGCTCTTATATGAGATACAGCCGGTGTCAAGTGAAGTGTTTGAGTAAAGTGTGGCGCCTGAAAGAAAGCTTTTTTCACATTATGGACATGCAGTCTGATGTTCCAGCTAGCACCATAGGTCCATAAATGTTCTCTCGGGTCCTACAGTGTGTGAGCTTTGTAGGCATGTTCGTTTCGTACAGGTGTGAACACGACAGCAGCAGGCCAAGCCGGCTTAAAGGTACACCAAAGTGAAACATTAATGCAGTTTATACAGATAAATTATTCTGCCATAACTGTATTGTCATTAATTTCGCCATCACAGGTTAATGTGTTAGAACAGCAAATGAAGGTCAAAGTATCACGCTTGAATTTGACACTGAGACTTTAGCGCGTTCACGTCAGTGTGATGTCACAAACTTCCAAGTCTCCTCGCATATTTCGGACACATTGATTCAATGAAATTTTCTGAAACTTACTCTGTTAAGACATTGTGTCCCTTGGAACACAATGTAAATAATTTCTAGTGGTAAACATCTGCATAGACCCTAGCAGACGGAGTCAAAATCTATGACGTCACGGCACGCTGGTGAGGCTGCTGGTGGCTTCGCCATCTGTATTTTCTTTTTGTGCGCTTTCTCACTTGCCAAGGGTCGTCTCGTCGTAAGAGTGGTGCTTTCAGTATTCTGAAATCTTAATTTACGAATGCGCAAAAACTCGTTTTTCTCTTTATGGTCCCTTCAACGGTCTGAAGTTTGCACATCATGCACATGTAGATGCTGTCGGTTCAGGCTGGTAGTTAATCTTAGCTGTCATTCTGGCTTTCTGCAGGAGTATGACCTTGAGCAGAAGATTGACCTTGAGATCAAGATGCGCGAGGGCACAACGAAGCTGCTCGCCGTGTGTCAACACCGACCACAGAGCCTCGAAGCAGCGAAGTCTCTGCTTACCTCGAACGAGCGCATGGCTGCCTATGTTGCCGAGCTGCAGCGCCGCAAGACGGCCGATCGTCCTAAGCAGACGTAAGTGGAGTGAGCAGCTAATGCACACCTGGCCGGAAAGCGTGCACAGTGGGGCCAGAGGTGGGTGCATGGCCCACCACTAATAAGTTGTAAGTTGGAGGGGGCAGGCAAAGTTGGCCTTTTATTATTTTGCAAGCAGCATGCAGAAGCTCATATCTCAGTCTGAATAATCATGAAAATCTCAGAAACGTACTAAACCAAATGTCGTGAGACTGACTGTCGAACTGCGTTACGTAACCAGGGGCACAGAAAGAAATCTTTTTTGGAGGGGGGGAGGTGGTTTGTCCCTTATTTATGTATGTGTGTGTGTGCGTGTGTGCGTGCGTGTGTGTGTGTGTGTGTGTGTGTGTGTGTGTGTGTGTGTGTGTGTGTGTGTGTGTGTGTGTGTGTGTGTGTGTGTGTGTGTGTGTGTATACCCATATGAAATGTAGAAATTTCGGGGGTTGTGTTTTAGCCCCCCCTCCTCCCCAACGTAACCCCTCCACCATAGTAACTGTAACTGCAGTAAAATATGCAGAATCCTTGAACACGGAGTGTCGCTGGAGCCAAAGTTCTGACAAGTGGTCTTGTCTTCTTCAAGGCAGCTGCCTTGAAGAAGACTTTCCCTATCTTTCCCTAAATGTCTAGCTGCCTTATTTACACTAAAATATGTGAGCTTGAAGTCACATTTCACTATAAATAAATCATGCAGCCTGTGCAAAAGAGTTTTTGAGGAGAGCCAGAGGTGGGTGTGAGGTTTTGGGGGGAAGGGAGGAAGGAGAGTTAGCACTGCAGGACCTTGAGCAAGCACCTATGCTGAAAAACGAAGGTGCTTGGTTTGTGTAGATGCTTTGCTCTCCTTCATTTCTGTTAACTAGAAGTAAGAAATATACTGAATGCTTATATCATTTGCACATAAGGGAATGCACATGGAATGCATATTGCATAAAAATATTTGCAACAGAAAAACACTAGGAAAGGAGACGCATGATGCAGCATTTCATCGAATTTTTCAAATTGGCACATGTTACAAAAAACTGAACTGTCCCTTACCATACCTACAGGAAATGAGCTTCATTTCCCAAGCCAACACTATCCTCCTTTGCTGCTGCTAGCATACACAAAAGTTCCCTTCTCTTAAGTGCCAGAAGATAAAAAGCATGTCATGTTGACATGCCAAGCCCTGCCTCCCTTTTTTTTTTAAAGCAAATCCATGTCACAGATTGGCATAATATTGGCTCATACACTTACATTACCTTTAGTGGCCAGATTCATGACATGGTTATCTAAAAAAATTGTGCATACCACTTGTTATACTCAAGTTTTGATGTCGCATTTCAATCCATGAGCACTGTGCACAGTTTTAGGCGGACATAAAGTGAACTGTTAGTGCAAAACAGAGCGAGGTCAAGCGTGCACATTGAAGCACCCTAGTCCATCTGCGATATCAGCGCTGCTTTATGAAAAAATAAAAAAATAAATGATTAAGAAATAAAACACAGCTGAGAAAAACTAAAAGAAACAAATTAAAAAATAAAGAATAGTAAAAACAACTAAAAACGAAGATAAATTTAGATACAAAAATTCAGCATTATGCTTAGACACTCTTAGTTATTTTATCAATGAAGGATACCAAGACTAAGTATGCTATCTTGGTGTACAGTTTGAGCAAGTAAAAGACCTTGCTTGGTGTTGTTTTGTGTTTTGAGAAAATCTGCTAAACAGCAAATATCCTTTTAAGTGCTCCTTCAGTAGGTTTATGCTAGTCGTTCTCTTCTTTTTTGCAGAATTGGTGGATTCCCTCTGGAGTTGTCACGTTCCCGTGTGGCAGTGTCAGGTAAGGCAGTACTTTTCCTTGAATTTCATACTCATCTAGCCACCATCATGAGTCTTTCGGGGTGCTTGGCCTCAGTTTGACATTATCACAACCATCTTTAACTTACTTTCAAGGGTGTACTAACACAGTTTTGAGACATCACAAAAGGGACATCTTTCTTTTCCATGAGATGCAGTGTGAATGGTCTCCACACACTGGAGCCAGCAAACATGGACAAGATATTTTAGTTTCATTTGTAAGTTCTTGTCGCCCAGCATCTGCAAGCCAGCCCCACCACGATGAACATTACCATGACGAGTCTACGTACTTTGCTGGGTTTGCTAAATTTTTGTCCTGCATGCAGCCGAAATCGCTGCTGGAGTCACTAAACTATAAACTACGATTCACTCGTTTCCATTCACCACGCGCAACTGACAACAGACAACAGAGCTACTCCTAGTACATCATGAGTTGCTCTCCCCACATGACTTAGACCTACATTAGATTGTGTTACATATCACTGTGAAACCACCCCCTTGATATTGAAACTGAAAGTTTTTAGGGGCGAAGCTCCTTAAGGCGGCACCCGTTCGTCCCTCGTAGTCGTCGTCGTCGTAGTAGTAGGTAGTAGTAGTAGTCGTAGTCCGTAACAAGTCTTACGCTTTGACCTCCAAGGTGGTGCCGGTGGGAGATTTTTCCTGTGCGTTGTTGAACAATAAAAAATTCGCGCGTTAACTAAAAGCCGAATTCTTCTGTCTCTCATTCCCCGTTAGCAGCCATTGGCATGTTCCAGTAGGAAACGTTAGTAGAAGTAGAAGTGTAAGTGTTAGCTAATAGCCGACTTCTTCTGTCTCTCATTCCCATTAGCAGCCATTGTTTACCTCCAAGGTAGTGCCTGGTGAGATTTCTCCTGTGCGTGATTAAACAATAAAAATTTTGTTCAAAACGCCGTTGATTGATGAAATAAACCAACGAAAGACACCAGATGTTTTGTAAAAGCAGAACGAAAGAACGCCAGATGTTTCTAAAGCAAAACGAAAAGACGCCAGCTGCTTAACGAAAGACGCCAGATTTTTCTAAAGCAATGGTTTTCTAAACAATGAAAATTCACAGCGTACATGTAAAATTAAAGTGAGCTGCAAGTCGTCATAACTCATCGAACCTTTAGTATAAACGCGCCCGATCTCACGTCGGTGATGATGTACTGGGCAGAATTCACGGAAGATTCACGGTTTACCGATGAACCTCCGCAGCTTCGCCCACTCATCATCATTCACTCCGTGGATATGCTGTGATTTTTTTTTTTTAAGGTAATGGTATTAAAAATATATTCAATGCATTCCAATGCACCATGATACTCTTTTCAGGGTTCTAGAAACCAGGGTTTTTATAGGGAAGCTGTATATGGCTAGGGTTCCGCATATCTTTTCTGTGCGACTGCAAAAACGTATGTGCTGCACTAATTGGGCAAACCCCACTACTCACTACTGGTGCAATAAAAATGAAGAAGGGTACACATGGGTGGCGAAAACCAATTAGGATTGTGCACGAAACACCAAGCGCATGCAGCAAGCCAGACAAGACGACGTGTGGCAGGAAAACAAGCGTGATACCATATGCTCACAGAGTTTCCCACCATTCGAAGAAGATTGGGCATAGAGCAAATGTATGATTCTCGTTCTCCGCTCCGGATAAGCTGGGTAAGCTTTGAAAATCTTGTTCTTTTGCTGCGCTATACTGATACACCAGAACAAAACAATAAGACTAGATGCATATGTGTCTAGTCTTTTTGTTTGTGTTTTTGTTCAGTAGAGTGCAACAAAGGAACGATGCCATACCAGCTAGCCCCCATCGAATAGCCCCTATCACTTGTGCGAGCATTCTTACAATGTAAAAAACAATTTCTTCTAGTGGTCTTGTTGCTATGCATTGTAAGACCTGTGGATTCACACCAGCATTTAATAGATGTGTTCATCTTGGGACACACTCATAATCAGCAGACATGCAAGGTGAATGAGGCTAATACTATTTCAAGTAAAGTCCCTTAATATAGAAAGTAGCGACTCTCCTGCACTCCCGCGCTTTCCTTCTCTATATCCTCTCCCAACCAGCTGCGCACGGCGCACAGACTAGGCCACCATGCAGCAAATTGAATAGTTCGAATAGCATGTACCCCATATTATTATGAAAAATGAACATTTTTGTCATGATCCTTGCACAATATTTTTAAGGGTTGGAACTAGGTATGAGTGAATGCCACTTTTTTTGCTTTTAAATGAAGTGGAAGCAAGCTTGAATATTATCAAGATTTGAATAGCAGTAGAGTGCAAGTTATAAGGGGTACAATACGTTACAATTTAAAAATTACTCTACTTAATTACTCTACCTTGAAGTGTGGCTTCGCTGCAGTAAATATTTCCCCTGGATGGGTCGTTTCACGTCACAGCAATCAGACGCTGCAGTGAAACCACCTTTACAGGGGGTTATGTGAGGTCAAATGTATACATATATTCGTTCATTTCGAATACTTCCGAAATTTCAAATAATCTAAATTCGTATCGAAGCGAATTCTAATACTGTAATATTCGTTCGAATATTCGAAACACCAGAATATTCGCCCATCCCTAATCTTTATTGATTGTTTGCTGCATTTCTGTTCGCTTTTACTTCTAGTTTTTTACTCAGTCCCCTCTGTAATGCCTTTGGCCTTGAGGGTATCAATAAATAAAAATGAAATGAAACAAGTTTTTGTGGCATAGTTTACAGTTCGTTTCTTCACATCTTAT
Source organism: Rhipicephalus sanguineus (assembly GCF_013339695.2). Taxonomy (NCBI): domain Eukaryota; kingdom Metazoa; phylum Arthropoda; class Arachnida; order Ixodida; family Ixodidae; genus Rhipicephalus; species Rhipicephalus sanguineus. The sequence goes on along the minus strand of NC_051176.1, from coordinate 296,295,120 downwards.
TATGCAAAAAGTCAAATTATCAAGAGATTCCGGCTGTAAGCACGCCATGCTCTGTTGCAGAAGATATCCTGCCGCGCTACAGTTTGTTGAACTACTTGCGCTAGTCGCAGGGGAGCACGAAATCTGCCTTGCGAATTGTGAAGGCATTGGCAGTCATAGTTGTCAGACTTCCACCACTGGAGCAAATTTCGGACATCTCTGCGGGCTTCCGCAGAATGAACATAGTTGTCCAGCTCACCGCTTCATTTCTCTTGTTTCAGAACGTGGTGCCACTCTTCAATATTATCTATAAAACTCCTCGTTGAGGGTTTCTCCTTGCAGGTTTCAGCAATGCATGTTATGCAGGGTTTGTACTGTGTTTTTTTTTTTCATTATATTATGGTGTGTGCCTTGCTAACGATGTTGTACAGGCAGAAGGTAGCAATTGGACTACGCGGATAGGACTGGTAGGAGGTGGACAAAGAGATTTCGATCCATTTCCGGGGTTTGTTCCAGTTTGGTAATAAAGGCGCTAATAAGCTTCTCAAAGCTTACTCATTGTATGCATATGGTTCGAGCTAAGGGAACATCACCCGGCACGGAATTCATAACTGTCTTTTTTCAAGCCAGATATATCGTCAAGTGAATATGGTCTGCCCCACACCTTGTTTATTGGACCTATGCTATTCCTGCACATTCCAATGCTGTTGCGGCAGTATCATGTAGCTATCGCACCATGTAGAGGAACACGATGAAAGCTCAAATGTTAACAATGGGGGCAAACAAACCAGGCTGCATGTCCATGTCGTGTCACATGACCACTGTGAGCCGTGATGCAGCCACTGAAAAATAATGTGTCTTTATAGTGATTCTACGTAACGAGACTCTGCACAGACCTTCCATTTTAGTGGAATGCAGGAACTTTCAAGAACGTTGTACTGCTTTGGAGCTCCCTGATCGCTCTTTCAATAATAAATTATAGACATGACATTAGTATATAAATGTATGATAGTACACTTATGGCTGCGATTACAAAATAACACTTCGGATAATAAATAAAAACCAATGCAATTAATGAAGCACTGAACAGTTTGGTTTGGAAAAGCTTTATTACACAGAATAGTGAGATATTAACTATATAAGTGCTTAGTCTATCAAGTAGCCCCATATGCAAGACGCAAAAGAAGTTCAGTATTTGTCTCTCATAAAACTTCTCCAAATTGTTTGCCCCACATAAAATAAAGTGTTTTTTCAAGATTCACTATGTGGAACATATATGTATGCACAACGTATGTGAAGCAATCTTAACACTTGAGCAAAGTCCAAGCCCGGCCCTACCCGAGCCTGCTATTTCGGGCCCGAGCACGGCCCGGGTTTTCGGGTAGGCTCGAGCCCGTGCAGTGCTCTAATACCGAGTTATATAGTTGCATCCTTGAAGCGGACGGCGCAAAAACAAGGACAAAAGAAAGGTACATGCATAACCAATTTGAACTTGCCCAGACAGCAATTCTTCTGCAGTATACAGTTGCAGCTTGTAGCGAATGACAAAAGGTGCCCAGTGTTGGTGAATGCGTCTGAGCCTGAGCAGGGGCTCAATCGCTGAGTGCTGGTGCCATTTTTGTGCAGAGATCCGAATGCCGCTGATCTGGAAAGACACAGACCACTTCAAGAACAAAGGCGACTACCGCCGGTTTGCTGTTTTCTGCCTGCTGAAGATTGGCACTGAGATCTACGACACTGCTATGGTCAGCAACGTGGACCGTAGTATGACTGATGTCTCCTTTGACGACACAATTGTTTTGTAAGTTGAACTGTTTGTTTGCCAAGCATGTGTCACTGGCTCTTTGTTTCTCCCTTATTGGTAAAGGGGCTCCAAATGAATGTGATGTGTTCTAAGACAGCCGGAACCAATTTCAAACAGTTGAACTTTGAAATTTCTGTTCTGCTTCCTTCAGTACACCACTGCCCTTAACTTAGGTGAGTGCAGTCTTGGGCAGTAACTAGTTACTAGTAACGCGTTATCGGTAACTAGTTACTTTTTTCAGTAACTTGTAACTGTAACTAGTTACTTTTAAGTTAGAGGAACTTGTAACTGTAACAGTGTTACTTTTTTACGTAGTAACTGTAACGGGAAATAGCGTTACAGTTACTTTCCCATATCCTCTCCACCTTTCACCTTTCCACAGCACCGCTCCCCTCGAAGTTTGGGAGGGGAGGTCGCTAAGTTCAGGTCCGTTTTTTTTTCGACATACATATCCTTTTGGTCACTTGAGCTGCTAGCTCTGCTCTTGGTGTACCGGTGAATCATTAGAGTCTCCTTGGTCCGAAGCTCCGAGCTAATCGTGTTTGATAGGCGGCTAGACAGCAGCAGAGCGTAAATCGGTTGAGAGTCAGAAATACCGTGAACTAGCGAATCATTTTTAAAACATCTTTGGAGTTTTTTCTCGCCACTCAACTTCGTTCGCGAGCCAGCGTCATCGCACTGTTTAGGTCAAAGCTATGTCCACTTGTCCAGCAGTGTCCAACAAGCCCCGTTTTAGAACGCGTTGCATCAGTTGCTTTAGCAATATCCCGTTTGTCGATTCTTTCCTGCCCGTTTCGCTGATGTTAAGTCGCGTCGCAATCCCCGCATCGCGCTTGTAATTTTCACGAACGCTTGTTCTAAGGAGAGCTTGCGCTCAGCGGACGCAGAGCCCCCCGACCAGGGTCTGATACACCTTGAACGTAGGCAATAGACACAATGGGCGTTGTCTTGACTCGTGACGCACTCCCCGCTCTTTTTCGCATGCGCTTCTGGGTATCGCTATAAACGTCCTAGGATAATGCTGTCGTTCCAGTGCATCAACTATGCTTTCTACTTCTATAGTGTCCAAGGACGTTTATTATTTGCAAATAAAGTCCATTTTCACCAGCGGTGCATGAACAAATAAATTGATGCAACAAAATGAGGCTTACACAAAGAAGGTTGGTGTTGGGCCATCTTTTTGGTTTCCTTCGTCTATGGTTTTACAACGCGCAATTATGACTACCCGCGCATGCCGTCGTATTTTTTCATTAAATAAATCCTATCATTTGGTTTGTGATCTATTACATATTCTATACAGTAACGGAAAAGTAACGACGTTACTTTTTCTGAGTAACTGTAACTGTAACAGATTACTTTTGGAAACTCTGTAACTGTAACTGTAACAGAGTTACTTTTTTGGCTTAGGTAACTGTAACTGTAACACTGTTACTTTTCACTGGTAACGTGCCCATGATTGGGTGAGTGTGTGTGGGGAACAATTTTCTATTTGATTTACTAAAGCAAATAAATATTAGCATCTAAAAATCTTGAACCAAGCAGAGATGTACTCGGTATGTGGTCTTAATATTGTTACAGTGAAAATTTTCGAGTTCATACTTCCTATGCAAACAAGCTCGTTATATAGTCAGTCATAATTTATTATTATTTGGCACCTATGTAGATCGTTTGAGTCCATACTTTCTATGTAAACAAGTCCTTATATTGTTAGCCATAATTTATAATTATTTGGTGCTTATGTACATCGGTGACTGTCAATTTCTTGTTGTGAAAACGAAGTTCTACTTTTCTGTATGTTTTTCGTGATGTATTACTTTCATCACAGTATAAATACAAGCCTACAAACAACAACTGTTATCATTGTCTTCTGCACCTGCTCAAGCCTGTGAATGTTGAGCAGTAATAAATTGTGATCCCCTGCCTTTGATTACAGCAACAACATTCCACCTGACTTTGAGTTCAAGCTGGAAGTGTACAGCCATATCCTACAAGATGACCTCAGCATGGCAAGCACACCACGAAAAATAAAAACGAAAATCACCAATTCAGTCAGCCGAGCTATAGGACGCAAGTTGGCTGCATCACTGGTCAGTTACGCTGCCCATTTCTTAAGCATGTTTATTGCTTGCTTTGAGCCCTAAAGTAGAGTTTGAAATGAAGGCAATATAGTATCACTGTTCTCATGACAAAAATAAAACTGCTTATAGACAATGAACTTAACCACTTCTTCTTTAATAGTGCAGTAGCTACAGCAGTATGAGTCATGAGGGTTAAGAAAAATGCAGTTTAAATATTTTTTTCTGTCTCTGTCAGAAGCTCGAACATTGCGACGCTTGAAGCATTGGCATACCTTCGGTTAACGATGACTTCAAGTAGTGATCTTGCATTAAGCTTTGACTTCACCATGTGTTGATCTTTTAGCGCTATCATACATGCTACAAGCATTTGCAGCGACCTTTAAGAGCCTTCCACAATTTTACTCACCTTACTATGAGGTCACCAAGTGGGGCATTGCTGTGGCTACTCTAGAAGAACACAGTCATATGCTCCTGCCTGTATTGTACGTTACTCAGCTTTGAAAGCAGGTATTGGTATCTCTCCTAGAGTTGAGAGTTGGCAAATGTTCCTTTAACCAAAAGGAACGAGAGTGGCCATTAAGTCAGCAAAACATGGCCCCACAGATGGACATGTATGGCAGGGTGTGCTGGTGTACAGTACTGACGGATTGAAACACGACAATTGAGAGCTAATTAACGCACATACCTTTGTTTCCACTGTCTTCAGTTCATGTCATATTGACGTAATTTCAATTCGAACATTTAAATCAGAGTCAACATTACCTTTAGTGGCCAGATTTGTAGCAACACAGGAGAGAAGAGGGCATGTGCAAAAACGCAGCTGGGGTGGGGGAGAAAGAATGAAAAGACAAGTGGGGATATTGACATAAGCTGGTGTGCCAGATTGGGTGAGTAAAAGAAAAGAGTAAGCTCATCAGTAAACAAAAAAATTGAAGCAATGGGGGGTAGTGTATGTCCAAAGGGTAGAAAGGGAGGGGGGGTGTATTTTGCTGAATCATGGTTGTCAAAAATAAGCACCACCTAAAAAGGACGATTTTGCGGTGATCAGGACGGTTAGAAAATTCTTAGAAAAAAGGCTTAAGTCTCACTGGTTTTTGTTGTGTATTTAGCATATCAGATGGGTTTGAGAGCCCCCTTTGAAGCATTTCTACCTATTGGCTGGAATGTAAATATGTATAGTAAAAGTGGTTTGGTGCTCAGCAGCACATGACTGCAGGTGTCCTGCCAGGAGGTCAGCTTTGTTTTTGAACTGGTAGCACGCTGTACATTTCTGGACACAAATGACTGAGTGTAGCACAATTTCTTCTCAATCAGGAAGTCACGTTTAGTGCTCAATTCACCATTTGCGCTAAAACATGTATCGTAGTATTTGTTGACTTATGCCTGCATTCGTGGTGTCACTAAGCTCGATTTAGCCTTCATGCAGCAAGGGTCTGGCTGTCTCAGTGGCATTGAACATTTAAAGCATCTGAAATAACTTGCATGCAACTCCAGTGAATTTAAGTTATGATGTAGCCCTTGTGGATTGTGCATGCTGTCAAGAAAGCAACGTGCTTCCAGTACTGGTGCACTGACTGATGTTATTGCACACTGTGTGCCCTAATGGATACATTTAGCTTACAAGTATTTAATAGCCTAATTGCTTCTCTTATCCTTTACAGAAAGAAGAGCTGAACTCCTTTGAAATGTAAGAAATTTTTCTGTGCTACTGTGTTTTTTGTGTTTTCTAAGCATGCATTCTGTATACTTGCATTCACGTCTTTATTGTTGTAGTTTCATGTATTTTAAGGTTGCTTTCCATAATATTACAATGACATACCACTTTAACAAGCATCACATGAACTAACTTCAGATGACAGGGCATTCATCAGATCGTTTGCAGTACAACTATATTCCAATTGAATTTATTGCACTTCCACTGGAAAAACATCAGCATGTAGCAAATTTCAATGCTAAGAATTTTTTATGGCAAACTTACACTTACATGTTCATAATTACTATGTTATCTTTCCCAAAATATTCACTTTTCTCAGTTTAAATGCGATATAAACCTGTGGCAGATCTGCGTAAGATGAACCCCGTACACTTATATGTCTGAAAAAAAAGTTTGTTGGTGTAGTTCTCGCTGCATATGATCAACAAAGGTATAATAACAACATAGAACATGAAAGCATAAAGTAAATGTGTGCTGGATCTTGTCCACATTTTTAAAGGCAACCAGCATTATCGGAAAGTTTAGAAGTAATGCAATTTTAGCGCAGTTTACACAATTCTTTTTGCTCAGAAGGAATGTGTACATATCAGCTGACCACACGTTCATTTATAACCTTGTGGGGACTGCGGGTGGCTTTCTTGCACTGTGCGCAAAAAAAAAAAAAAAGAAAAGCCATTTTCATTTTTTCTTTCACTGCATACAGTGTAAAACTCAGGAGCAGCCATTGCTGTGGCTTTTCTTGCAGACCATGTGAAAGGCGACAGAATGTTTTGTGCTAACTTATACATAAATAAACAAACAGATAAGCATCACACATCGCATGCAAAGTATAAGCGATCCACTTGTGTATGTCAGATGTCTTGCTGTTTTCCCTGAGTAGATTGTGCTGCAATTTGCCATCATTCAAACTTTGTCGTCACTTTGTCGTCACGGGGCATTTCCATCACATGTAACAGAGCAGCTACCTTTTCTGCACACCATGCATGCTCAGTTTTGATACTGCCATGATTGGGGCCTGGAAATTCGATTATGTAATCTCAAATTAACGTATGACATTTGGGATTTCTAGGAAATGGGGATGCCATAAATTTTGATGTCCTGTAACGTTTCCATATAAACTGCCCTCAACTTGATAATTAAAAGGGGAATTAATAAGTCTTCGTTAATTTTTCTTTTCAGTGTAACTAACTGCAGCGAAGTATTTACACCCATCTGTAAGAATGACAGGTGCCTTACGGTCGTAACCTTTCAATAAAGAAACCTGTATTGGCTTAAAGAAGACACTGAATGTATTCTAACTAGAATTTTTTGTCATCCCAGCCTCCTACTGTGGCATTCAAACACATTTTTATCGTTTTAAAATATGGGTTGCCAGTCATGTTATGTGCTGGCTCTTGGTGTTTAAATTTGCCATTTTGCAATGATATTTTCACATGAATTCTGCAATCATTGCTTGACTTTTGTTAAAGTGCAACACATGCAGGAGCTAGACGAAAAGATGTCTGAATGCAGCAGTGTTTGAATTTGAACAGTAAAAGAACATAGTGAGCATGGGTCATGGATTTTTGCCCTTTATTGTTTGACTTGCAGAGGGCCAAAGTTTCAGCTAGAGGCTCATGCTACACTGCGACTGAGTGATGCCGACGACAAGGCCCACACCTATGATCTCACCATTGAGAACCAGGAGAATCCACAGCATCAACTACCTCTATTTGGACACTTCTGTTGCAAACTGGCTGTCGTGCCAGATTGCACCCATGAAGAGCAGCTGTCAGGATACCTTGGTGTTGTGCAGGTAACAACGTTTCACTTGTTCTTGCAGGTGTCATCACCACTTTCACCACAGTAAAGTTGATTCTCGACTACTTGTGTGTGTCCGCATGCTTACAGCGCGTGCGTGCATACACATACACACGCGTGTATGCATGCGCAACCATCACATGCAATCATGAGAGCAGAAGAGGTTTGTCAGTAACTTTCAAGACAGTGCAGCTGTTTCTTGAACAAAGAAATAGACAGTAGGAACAAAGACTGTGCAAGATATTTGAAGCATTTGCTATTCACCCTGCATCAGTGAATGCAGTAATTATTGCTCAAGAAAGAGTTGTTATATCTTGAATATTATGCGTGAACAGTGTCTTAGTATTGCGCATTTGGTGGTGACTACATATATGCAGTGATTCCACTCCTGTGCCAACTGCGCCAAAGTGCGCCAAATGGCATTTACTGCGCCATCCTGATAATATCGACGAAAATAGCACCAAACTGCACCAAAGTCTCGGGTTTGGGGGCGTCTATCACCAGCAATCGGACCGCCGGCGCGTCAGAACATGTGCAGCTTGATCTTGGGGCTGCCAAAGTCGCAACCATGGACCGATAATTATTCCGCTGAATAAATAGCGCTCGCGCGTGCGTCCCGAGTAAGCCACGATGCCATGCATAGTGCCGACGCAGCTTCTGTTCTGCAAGTCGGCTCGACAGCAAAACGCGCTCTCCGCAGAGGCTCGTGACGTCTAGGCCTATCGGTAGCGAGAAAGTGTGACGGCGATTCATCGGTGGACGTCGTCTGTTCCAGAAGCGCTGCTGATAGCTCGTTTCAAGCGTCGCACGGCACGCAAGGAAAGCAATGTTCAGTAATACCTACATGCGTGTCGCTAAAATGCCTGTCACTTCTGTTTCTGCACATCGCGGAATGAAACCAGGGATATGGAACAATATCGAATTTTCCTTGCTTCGCGTTTATGGAAAAGCACGCGAACGGTGGGGACGCGTTGACACTTTTCCTCAGATATACTTTATCCATGGATCTTCATCCAGAAGTGCTTTTTCGTAATTCCTTCCACCGGCCCATCAGAGTTCGTAATCACTCTGCGGTAAATACCCCCTAAAAGGCCCTGCCCTTTCGAGCTCACGTGCTAGGGTTCCAATTCGAATTTTTGCTTGCTTTTTTAACAATGTAATCTCATTATTAAAGCATATCTCCTGGTCGGAGCAGCTGCAAATGCGCAGCTGTCAGTAGCGGGCCCATCGCTGACGGCCCACACTGAAGCGGCTACGCCATGTTACACGTCCGCCCCTCACTTTCGAGGGTCAATAGCTGACGGTTAAAAAACTCAGTTTCGCTGAAGGGCGAAGCAATGAATGCGATACCAACAAATTGTATGGTTAAACGAAGTAAGGCTAGCAGCTAACTCTTTTGGATCCGATCTCGCGTAATTCAACAAAACGCTGGTTTAAGGGAATATGGCCACCCCAGAACCGAAGTTTTTTTGTGCTCTGAGTTTTCTAAACGAGAAGTAAGCGTTGAGAGCGCAGCAAGTTTACGAACCGTCTCCTGATGCCTAGAGATAGCGCCAGCGACTGCGCCCTTCGAACGATGCGGTCCCCTCCGCTCCCCTGGCGCCCCGTGCTCCTTACGAAAGACGGGCTGGGCGTTTCCTCTCTGTTTGTTGAGCAATCGACGGCAGGCCCGCACGCGGGAAGATGTTATCTCATGCGCACTCCGTGCGGCGGAGACAGACGGCCGGCTAGTTTAATCTCCGCTTCAGCCGCGTTCGTCGCCAGCGCTCGCGAGCTTTTACCCGCGGCTAGAATGCGCGTGGTGATGTTATTAATTTGGACTTTATACGGAAAATTACGGCAACGGCGACGGCAAAAATCCGCCGAGAGTGTCCATATAATTGCTATCACAGTAAAAATTAAAAAACAATTGAGGAGCCATTTCACTCTCTGAAGTGGATGATAAGCGAAGCTGTTTCGCGCATGGCACAGAGGTGACATGGTGGAGGCCAGGTTGTTAACGGCCAAGCTGTTAACTTTCAATACGCAATATTAATGTGAAAGCCTTAGATGCTTTATCAAACACGAAAATTGACCATCGGCGGCGTCAATCGATTGATGCAAAAAATAACCATGTGATGGCGTTATCATCACGTCATAGATCGTCAAAACTTGTGACTTCATCATGGCATCATATATCGTGATGTCACGTGATGACGTCATCGCAGGACATCGTCGCTTTACACTGCTTCCGTGATCGGTGCGCCGATCATGGAGCTAGTGCAAAACCAGGTGAGGTGCACAAAGCTTGCAGGGAGGGAGGGGGAGGATCTGCCTGTCGATCAAGGAAGAAAAAGAACCTGGCTTTCGCCTTGGAGTTTTCTTAGGAGAATGCATTAGGGACAGTGTGGCTCTTTGGTATTGAGGCACTGCTGTACATCACGGCGTTTGTCTACCACGTCTGATGATAACCACATAGGTGTATTTAGTGTTATTTCATAAAATGCAATTTTATTGATCCGGATTTCTGTTTATTTGTTAGTGTCGAAAGTAATCGCCGAAGAGGTTAATCAAGAACACTCAACTGCATGAGCCCTTATTTTTTCATTGGCGAGTGAAGTATGGAGTTCTCCTGAGATGATTTTTTCCATGAGATTTGCAATGAATCAAAATATTTCTAGCCTTCATAAGAGCCCTGTAATAATATTCAGGGGCTTGAATGTTAATGCAATATGCTTCTATAGTGCACTCCAGGATGTAAGATTTGCTGCTCCAAAGTGCTCCCAGGTGCAAAATTATCTGCTCCAAAGTGCTCCAAGATGAAAATTTTGCTGCTCCAAAGTGCTCCCAAACGGAAATTTCGCTGCTCCAAAAATTGCTCCAAATCAGAAGTCCTCGGTAGCATTACTGTATATGTAGCCTTTCACTAAACATAAACATTGTGGTTGCTAGTGAGCATTTATGTATGCTATACACTCTTGTTCCATTCAAAAGTGCTGTTTTGTTACCTATGTATGTACCAACTGATCCAAATTAGAATCGTGTTGGCATTGATCATTGTACGGTTACTTCACCGAGGCCACAAAATCGTGAATCGTGTAGGTTTTTTCTTAGCAAAGCAATTGAGTGGAGGTGTGCAGGTGCCGAAGTAAGGTTGCACAGGGAATTAAACACTGGAGGCAGCCCAAGTTATGCAACCATGCAGGATATGAGCAAGGATATCTCCTAATGTGATCCTCATGCATTGCTCACAGTACCCACCGCTTGCACTTTCTTTGGTATGGGAAGGACAGTATTTATGGGAGCTGCTATAGTGATTGACATAAGGTGTACCTTCAGATTTTGATTGTCTCTAACATGTGCATCCAGGAGAAAACCATACTGATTCATCTTTACATAATCTCTGCATAATTGCTTTTTTTTTGTGCTCCAGTTGGCCAATGGTGTGAGTGGCCGTCGACGTCTATGGTGTGTACTCAAGAACTTTCAGCTCTGCCTCTGGACAAGTCCAGAAGATGCCAGGCATTTACCTCCTGTTCTGAGCATCCCAATCAACATGGTGTGTATGGTCAGATAACTTTACAACGTGCTTTAACTAACCTTCATGGGCTGGTTCACACCTCTGGATTTAAGTGGGACACTTCTTTTCAAAATTAAAAAAACATTTTTTGATCGATTTTGATGAAACTTGCTGAGATTGTGTATATTTGTGCGCTGATTTGAACTAGGCAATTATACTGCTAATACATTATGTAGTTTTTATAATATCAAACATTTTATGCTCATTTTGAGAGCAAGATTTTCTCCTGAGCTGAGAAAGTTGCAAAAGTAAATTAGCATATCAGAGTAATCTAGAATGAGAACTGTACACAATAGAACAAAAAATGGATGTTGTAAGTGTGTTGATGTCAAGCTGGAATTTCAATTGTGAATGTTTATCATACAACCTTCTAATTACGCATAATTCGTAGGTTGTGGGTTCGGTACCCACCAACGGCAAAGATGTTTTTTTGTCCAGTTTAATTAATTTCCGTTCATATCACAATTACTACACTACAGTTAAAAACAACAAATAATGTCCCCGATGCTTTCTTTGGCTTAATTGTCTGTTGGATTCTTTAGGTTGCGTCTAACAAAAAGACGAGCCCCTCAAACAATTCCCCTTGTTTCATTCTTTTTGCTTGTTCGTTTTATATGCAAAGACCAAAACATACCATGCGTAAGGACAGCACACAAATATTTATACTTATGGACTCTATTTTAAAGAGTTATTGTTAAAAGAGTATGTGAAATCAGATATCGAATAACACCTTGAAAATGACTAAGCAGCAGCTTTACTGAAGTTGATGGTCATCTGCCACTGTTGCCACCAGTTACAAAACTGTTCAAAACATCTATTAAGGGCTATATGTTAAAAGTGATATCTAATGATGTGATATATAACGCAGTGGTTGGCATATAACTGGATTTTTGACAAAATGATAGAAGGAAGGTCGTTTATATAAAACAAAAAAAGGAGTGGGCCAAGCACGGAGCCTTTTGGTGCAGCGGATGACACATGTACAGCTGGAGATTTACTAGAGTTAAAAAGCGCATGCTGAGAATGTTGTAAAAAAAAGCTAGATAACAAGGTTGCACTAGTAGGGTTCTTTAATAGAACTCGACGTACATGTAAGAGCATCATGCAGTACTGTATCATGTGTTCAGAGTGTTCATGCAGTACTGTATCATAAGCTTTGTCAAAATTGATAAATAATGCACCGGCATCAAGAAACTGACTTATATCATGGACAAATTCAACGAGCTGGGAGCCAGTGCTGAGGCCTCTTCTGAACATGTTGGGAAACAGATGGAATGCTCTTAAACTCTGGATACTGTGCAGATGGCATGCTGTAGCTACTTGTCACACTGAGAGGTCTCCAATTTGTTAAAGTATGCTTACCAGTAGATTTGTATAACAGGAGAACCTTGGCAACCTTTCATGAAATTGGTATCACACACGTGGACAGGGATTTTTTAAAGATATAATAGTGAGACATTTGCAGGTCCATAAGAAATAATGTAACAGAAATGATTTTGGAATGTCATCAGAGCCTGTGATCTTTTTTGCGTCTATATTTAGAATTAGATTTGGGACACGTTCCTCATTTACTGCGATATCATCTAGCAAAAGTCTTATTCAATACCAAAAGGGGGGACCGTGAGATTATCTGCGGTGAAAACTGATTTAAAATAACTGTTAAACACCTTTGAGGTTTCAGGTGGATCACTAAGAGTTAAATCTTTAAATGTAAATAAATCAGAAAAAGCACTGGGATGCAGTACTGAAGACCATGACTTTCTTGGATTATTTTTAATTAAGTTTGTCAGATGACATATATATTGATAGTACTGAAGTACATTGGTTTTAACTTAAGTTCCTCCTTGAGAGATTGAAGTTTCTGGGGTATATGGATTAGACTCACCACTTCTCTTTGTAGTTGGGATTATTGTGGGTTATCCAGGGCAGGTCTAGAGTCTTGTTTTGTGTGGTACAAAGCAATCAATACAGGTTCTTACAGTATCCTTAAAGTAACTACGTGACTACGAGCTGAAGCAGGGCATTTGCATCTGTTTGTGAGAATGCATTGTGTGTTTCTGGGGCATTACTTATATAAAGCTATTTTATCTTTAGAATCTGCTTGTTCATTTCCTATCATCCCACAGCATGCAGGTATCCATTGGAAGCTGACATAGTGGCCATATTTCTGTGCCAACATCAAGAAGCTCCGTAATTTCTAGAGCTGAATTATAGTACAGGTCTTGTCTCATGGCACAATCAATGGTTTGAAGAGCAGGTTTCACATCATAGAATAGTGCTCGTGTACGAGGAGGCGCTCCGTGAAGAAATTGCACTAGTACCTCCCAGATAGCAACAAGCTCTGCAATAATTGATCTAATTTTATGGTCTAGTTATAAATTGCGAGTGATTGCTTGTCGAATGATGAAATTTATTGTATTATCTCTGTTAGCAACATCGCTCAGGACTCTGGGGATGACAGCGACTTTCTTGGAGAGTTTTTTAAAGCAGGAAGCTTTTTGACAATAACTCTCCACTGCTTCAATGTTTAATCATTTCACACGAAAATGAATCTTTGACTTTCACTGTGAGTTCTGAACTGAAAATTGCTGCTTCAGTATGTAAATACTAAAACTTATTGGTTATACTTTCTGTTCTTGAGCATCTATGTATTACCATAAGGCACTGCATAGTGAACATGGCAGCAGAAGTTTGTGTAGCTTTTGACTGCAGCAAAAGTAAGCGGTACAGAAGGCTTCTTGGCATGCAGAGTATATGGGTGGTTTCACAAGTAAGGAAGTCATTACTTTGGTTGTTATAATGTTTGCAAAGAACACATTTTGTTCTGCCTGACCAGCTTCATTTCATCTGCTTGTGCACATGCTCATGCTCTCTGCAGGACACGCGTCTACGCACTGACAACTGCTCTTCAAAGTACATGCATGCTGTTCGCATAATCAGTGCTGTTGCTGACAAAGTGCAAGAACATCTCATTGTTGCTGATGGCGAACAGGACTTCACAAAGTGGTTGCTTCACTTACGGCAGCACATTAAGGATCACGGTAAGCTTGGCGCAAAAGTGAGACAATTCACTACACATTCACTTTTGAGATAAGGCAGTGCAAAATAGCTGTAGTTTGGTGGATGCCAGGCACATAAACATAATAATGTTACCCCCTCTCTAATGCTGAAAAGCTCCGAGGGTAAAAATACCGTATTTACTCTAATCTAACGCGCACCTTTTTTCCGGGAAAACGAGTCCAAAAATTGCATGCGCGTTAGAATCGAGTACCGAAAAAAAAAAAAAGAAACTCGGTTATCGTATTGCCATCGACATTTCAAAATGGCCGCCTCCTACGCACCTTGGCCATTTCTGCCATTTTTTCAGTTCGTACGTGTGCTGAGGAGATTGTCATCCCGTTCTGCGTTCGCATCGACGGCATGGAAGTGCCGATTCCAAATACTCGACTAGTGTACCACGATGCCGCATTTAAAAGAATAGTTATTACATGTGCAAAGAGACGGACGGAAATCGGGCCGCATCGCGGTCGTTCGGAGTTCCCGAAACGTGCGTGCGAGACTGGCGCAAACAGAAGCAGAAGATTTTTTACAGCAAAGCTTCGCGAAAAAGTTTCTGTGGGCAAAAGCAGGGCCGGTTTCCCGAAATCGAAGAGTGTTGACAGCGACGAGGACTGATCCATTACGCGACTCGTATCGCCGCCGTAGTGGTGACAGTTTTAGCGGCGAGGCCCGCTTTTTGACTTTGTGTTTTACTTTTTGAAACTTTAGTTCTTTAAAACCCAAATACTTGTTCTTCTGAATGTGCGAAGTTTGACTCCTACGGACTTTTTTTGTTCTTTTCTCTCACTAAAAATGGGTGCGCGTTACAATCGATGTATTACTTTTTTTTTTTTTTTGGTCGCGGAAAACGGGTGCGCGTTACAATCGAGGGCGCGGTAGAATCGAGTAAATACGTAAGTAACTTGCAGTGGCCCTTTCAGTGGTCCTTCCATGCAGAAGAGTGGTTTCTATTTTTGAAATATTATATACAAGGATGAGATATCAAGTTATTAAACCTTTGAAGGTTTCATTTTTTTTGCTATGTGCCAACTCCCGGAGTCAATTTTTTTATTGCATATTTAAAATGTTCAGAGTGACCCATTTAGAAAAAAAATACCGTAATTTTTTTAGAGTAACTATAAACAGACAAACAATACTTTTTATGGGTATAGATGCATTGCTTATTCGTGAATATAATAAAAGTAAAAATGAGAAAGGAGCTGATATTGATATAAAGAAGTATGCAGGCTTAGGAAAATATGCGCACCAGAAAAGAAAATGTGGAGGCACGGTATCATAATTCGTATGTGATGGCATCATTTGTATATACCAGTGCCCTTCTGCAAACAGCTGAAATTGCACTCCTGTGGGCATTAATTAGGCTACTATGAAGCGGTAACCATTTGATAGATAAGGAACCAGATAGACATCGGCTTACTGTCACATACCCACGTATGCGCATATGTGCCGGCCTAACCAGCCCTTGGAATGGAAACTGAAGGTCAGCGGTACAAGAAAGGAGTTCCTTGCATCCCGTGCTTAACGTTCATGCTTAATGTGAACTACACATTTGGTTAAGTAAAACTTTCTGCAGTTGCTACTGATGCAACAGCGTCAGTGAAGTCAATCTCGATGAATGTCAGCGTCAATGAAGATGTTGACACCCATAGAGCTGAAACCACAAAAACAATCAAGGTGGTCTTCAATTTGTGCTGCAGACTGATAACTAGATGAATACTGTACACTGTCCTGGAGAACCAACTTTTACACGTGATACAGGTGTTAGTTGATTCCCAAGTACTTTGCTTAAGTTTTTGTAAACATGAGGACACTACGGAATCTTCGAGCAAGCTAATTTTAAATGATAACTAGCTTTTGTGGCAGGGCACAGATTAGCACAGTGCTGGCAAGCTTCAGTACTCAATAACTTAACCTCAAAAACTCCTGACATATTATTTTTGATGTGCAGTTTGGTATCCTCAAATTTTGATTTAAGCGCAGGGGCCTTCACACAAAGCTTGTAGTGGTTTTTTGATAAGCTGGAAAGAGGTTACAGTTTTTGACAGTTTTGCAAACCAGTTATGTTAATTAATTACCATCCTAAATTTTTTTTCGCTTGAATAACATTATAACGTTGTTTTTCCCTTTGTAGAAGTGTACTCTTTATAGTCAGAAATAAAAGTTGTACACTTTTAATTTTTCTTGATTTGGAATGACAGTTGGGCTTTGTAGGACGGTGTGAAGTAGGATGTCGTGTCATGCCAATCCAATGAATGTCTGTTTTTACGCATTCATTTTGGTGTTAATGCTCATTTGCTTTTTCATTTTTTGTTGTGGATACCTGGATGCATGTGAAAGGAGACGCTCTGTTGAGTTTTGTAGATTACTTCTGCTAAAATAAATTTTTGAGAAGACACATTTTATTATTCTTTTAAGTCTGCCTGAAATATTTTTATGCAAAAGCTTTTGGTTTTTGAAACATTCTTTATAGATAGTATATCTGGCACCCGCTTGTCTACAAGCACAAAAGAGATCACGAACAACAGGTATTTGTGATACTATAGCTAGGGCTCAATAATTTCGGGCTTCATTCAATGATTGTATTGTTCTACTGAGATATATGTTTTCCTATTGATGATTATTTTGTGCATTTTAGTAAAGGTGCTCTGTCTCCTTTTTTATTGATTATATTGCGTGTCTCGGGTTTGTATGAATGAGTGACCAAGTAAAGAACCAGTTAATGTCCTTTTTATTGAACTAAAATAAAAGATTAGGTTTCTAGCATATTATTGATTCCATCAACATATAAAGTAAGGCTTCAACATTTAAAAATTTTTTTCCAGAGCTATGGGGCAATCTTGCATCGAAGCACATGGAAATTCCTTCTCCGGGACCTCGTAGAGCACCAATGTTTCTGCACGCTCGACAGATGTCTCTCTATGATGAGACGTCCTTAAAAGGTAGGCATTTCACACACATGGAATATGTCATTACAAAGCAGACTTTTTTTGCCAGTGCATACTGCATACCGCATTTGCCTGAGCTTAATGCATTTCCTTTTGTGTTTGTGCATGAGAGAAAGCGAGCACCCAAGCCTGAGCCACATCTTGAACTGTGCTGTCAAGGATCGCACAGTTATTTTACAGTGAAGCTAACTAACCTCCGCGGACAAAACGATGCGCCGTATACAACAATTTTTGGTGGTGCATATATATCGGTTTATGTATAAAGTGCCTTAGCACAGGTGCCCCTCATCACTGCTGATGCCTCTTTCACAAGTGTCGTGATACTCAGGGGCGGCACTTCCCACCAATCATTGTGCCCCTTTGTCTCGTGACGTAGAGATCACGCTAGCATTCTTATCAGCAGTTGCTGTTTAGGCTCGCTATGGAATGGATGCGTGTCGTTTGCTCAAGGGAAGAAGTGCAGCAATCGAAGGAGCGCACAGAAGCACAAATGGGTGTGAAAATGACGTGAAGCCACTTCCGCAGAATGTGCAGCCGCTGCTGGTGCTTTCACCACAGCTTTGCTGGCTTCCATCTTCACAGTAGTGGAAGGGCTCTGCATTTTTTTGCGGCATCTCATGCTGGGCTTGCCGAAAATGTATACCATATGCCTACGTCATGGAAGCTCCTAACTGGAGACTTCCATAGACTCTTCTCCTCTTTCATTCTCTTTCACACACCCTTTCCCATGTACATGGTAGCCAATTGGAGTTCTCTGGCTAACCTTCGTGTCTTTCCTTTGCTATTTTCTCTTGTTGTGGTACCTAAGATGGAACCAAAGGCTGCACTTTACAGCAAGTTGCTGTAGTGGCATAGCATGGCTGCACCATCAGAGTTGCCAGATGACTGGCCTATTCTCATGTTGTTCAGCCAGACTGTAACGTTTTCTGTTAAATGATTTTTCTGAGCAACCAATGCACAAATTTGGGAAGTTCTGTTACATTTACAAGAGAAAGGTAAAAGCTAGTGACGGTAGGAAGCAGGTTTTTATTTGGGCCTTCAATACTATTTTAATGAAAATTTTTGAGAATTTCAAAATTTTGAGAAACAATATTATCAAGGTTGCAGTTCTGTAACTGCAGCAAAAAATTACCAGAATTCTGTGGACTGCACTTAGTAATAAGGTAAGGCTTGGCAAAATGCGACAAAAATTTGCCAATATGGATACTTATAAAATTTCGTTCAGTACCGTAAAACAAAAGAAGGGGTGCTTTTTTTTTAGTGCAAGGCATGTGGTACATGAAAATTGCCATGTTCCGGCCGTTTGAAAGTTAAAGGGGCCCTGCAACACTTTTCCAAGTAATCGTTGAATGGCTTCCTTAAAAGAGCTTATTGCCTCACGAACTAACTGCCGCAAAAATTTTTAGAATCCGTCAAGTACGAGCAGAGTTACAGGGATTTGTCGCATGCTTCAAGCGCTTTTTCTCTCCTTTCATGCCAGCAAGCGTGCTGAAAGCTATGCAGGGAGGGGGATGGCAAAAGGGCAAGAAGATGCAGTCCTTCATCAGCACGCGCCATGACCTTGAGCCCTTTCTTTTCTTTTTTTTCTTTGAACGCACAGCTTCCTTTCAGTGTGATCGTGAGCGCACGTGGGCACGTGGTGGAATCCCGCAACAGCTGCAGTAACTATGCAGCTCACAACGCTCAAATCAGCCAATGGCCGTGGACTTAGGGTTTATGGCACGGTCATTTGGGTTTTGTGGCATCATTTGTAGAGAGAAGAGGGAATGATTTGTAGCTGACTTTGAGAATTAATTGTAAATTCTAGGCCGCGTGCTGCGCTGTAATGTTTCGCTCGCATGTTCTCAGGAGCCTCGACTAC
Organism: Rhipicephalus sanguineus; assembly: GCF_013339695.2. Lineage (NCBI taxonomy): Eukaryota > Metazoa > Arthropoda > Arachnida > Ixodida > Ixodidae > Rhipicephalus > Rhipicephalus sanguineus. Next base: position 296,276,320 of record NC_051176.1, on the reverse strand, counting down.
CGATCGGCAGCATTTTCTGACCATGCTGAAAAGTGTTGCAGGGCCCCTTAAAAAAAAAAAAAAAAACACAACCTTGGAGGACGCTTGAGCTTCGCCTTCAAGATAGAATGCAATAGCGAAATCGGGCCCCGTGCGCATTGCCGTCTTAATAATTGCGAGCCTGGCTTCGGTTCTTGGTGCATGCCTCAACCGTGCTGTAAGGAAACGAACGACTGTGCACATAACAATGGCCGTTTCAAACTATCCTAGAATGCCCACTCCAAGTACAGTTGTTAAGTGCCCACTACGCCATAATTCTTCCTTTTGCGAATCAGTGAAGGGCCCACTACGCATCCGTAAGGCAACACGCGAACCTACGTAGCTGATCACTTTGTTGATGCTTTTGCTGGTGATGATGTTTAAATATGTCTGAGAGCTCTGTAATGGGTGGGCCTTTAGAACACCCACTCGTTGCGCAATTCACATGTTTTGACGCCTGGCACGATTCTACGCTTCTGCCACGCAATATTACATGCATTAAGGAGACTCCTTCATGACATTCATATAGTGTTTGTTTCCGAAGAAGTTTCAAGCAATAGTGTGGCTCTGTAGTAGAACACCTGCGTGCCATGCAAGATGGCCTGGGTTCAATTCTCACTTAAAGTGAAGATTTTTTATTATTTATTTTATTTGCGTCTTTCTCAATTTTTCGGTTGCGGAGAAGATGATTTTTTGTTCACCACCAACGACGCTGACATCGACACCAATGCCGACACCGGATAGTCTGCGAAATGAGCTATTTAACGCTATCGCATTAATAAGAAACCTCGCAAATGTCTCATTTTGCCCCAACCTGTGGGGCAAAATGAGAGACATCGGGGGAAAGATGAGACAGTGTAAAAAATTTAAGTACAGTAAAACCTCGTTAATTCAAAGTCACGGGGACTGTGAAAAATCTTCTAATTAGGCGGGTTTTCGAATTAACGAAACAAAAAACCGGGATGCAAGGAACTTTGAATTACTGAAGGTTATCAGAGGTGGTAGTTTGCTGTGCCTGCTAGATTGCGGCTCCAAGGGTTATGTTTTCCAGCAATACCCGGTCCCAACTTTGCCGCTAAACCGGAGAAATGGTGGGCCTCGCTGCTGCCAGTGCAAGAAAAAAAAAAAAGAAAGGAAAAAAAATGGTCTCGCGGTGAACTGAAATGCGCGCCTGCGGAAAGAGGACGTGCTTCACTGCAACACAGTGGTGACACGCGGCCATCATGTCACCTGCTTCTCGCAGTGTCAGCGTGTCATGATGAGACCATTTGCCCATTTTTTCTGGTAAAATAAAGAATTTAATAATGGCCAGTTTGACAGAACTCGCGTTGTGTTCTGGGTGGAAAAGATTACCATTGAAGTTTTCGAAGTAGGCGTTGCAGGCAAGTACTCTGCCAGCAGTGCAAGTGCGCAAATTGCCGGAACCACCAACAGGAGGTTCGCATACGTCGCGAATTACGTCAGACCATGCTTAATTAATTTCTCTTATTTTCCCAGAAAGAATGGCTAAATCATGACGCGCTGACGTTGCGAGAAGCATGCGTCATGCTGCACACGTCACCGCTGTCTTGCAGTGAAGCACGCCTTCTTTTCCGCAGACGCACATTTCAGCTGACCAGGAGACCACTTTTTTTTTTTTTCTTGCGCTGGCAGCAGCAAGGCTGGGGTGCTCACCTTGTCACTCGATCATTAGTATCACTACATTGCATTGCCATATGGCTCCTAGGGGCCATCGTTTCTGCGGATTTGCAGCTAAATAGGGATCAAGAATTGGCACATGGCCCCTAAAGTTTTCGAATTAACCGGGCTGGTACTGACCGCCGCTTCAAATTATCCACTCATATTTACATTGCAAAATACGGGACCGCAGAAATCCATCGAATTATGTGGGATTTCGAAACAACCGAGTTCGAATTAATGAGGTTTTACTGTAGTTCAGCTCTTGCAGGCGAAGCGCTTGAAACCCACACCCTGAGCACCCGCACAGTCTTCATGAGCCCGCTCTTAACAGTTCGTGCACTGAATACGAACAGACACTGGTGCTGTGGTGCTCCACAACTGCTTGGAGATCAACCACCGTTAGACGTTCTTTGTGCATGATTAGCTGCTTTTCTTGTTTGTCAGATGATAAAACTCGTCGTTGCGATTTCAACATGCATTTGTGAAACGCTTGGTTATAAAATTCTTTCCATTTATGTGTATTTTATGTATAAATGTACATTTATGTTTATCTTATGTGTAAAGGTTTTGGAGTTGGTACTCAGTTGCATTTTGCAAAATTAGTTTGCAGTGTAACTGCAATACCATTCCTTTGTTGTTTTCTGAATTGTTAGTTCTCTCCTTTCATGTTTACATTATATAATCATGTGCATATGGTAGATTGCTAGCAAAGTAATACACATTGAATCTTCAACACCAGTTTGAAGATGAATGTTTGCTCATGGCCGAGGCACTGAATGTGTGGTCTTGGGATTTGTTCTCATGGAGTGCAAAAAGAAAGCTGAATGAAGTACCACAGCCAGCTTTACCGTTCAAAGGTCGACAGCTAAATTAGCAACAAAGAAAGTGTAAGGGAAAGACCACTTTCTCGACTAAGAAATAATTCCTTTGACGTTTTGTCTTGCATTAAATATGAAATGCTTTATGGCCGAATGTCTCTTTTTTTTCTTTTTTATTTTTAGAAAAACTTACCCAAAGTATTTCTCTTTCCACTTTTCTTTTTTTTTCTTTTTTTGTCAAGTAAAATTTGTCATAGAGGTAACTTAAGGATTCCCACTGTTTTCTGTTGCGTATGACATTATGCTTGACTAAGCTGCATTGCTACAAACTGATTTTGTAACTTGTATCCATTAATCATGTACAGATGGCACCGGTATGGTCTCCTGACCTTGGGACCCTCTTTTGCATATCCTTTTTGTTTTAATTGTGCTTTGCAAAATGATTGATTGATGTATTCATTGTTTGATTGACTGATTCATTAATTGTGTTCCAGACTCTCCGCAGGGTTTGACTGCATCTGCAGTGCAAGACGGTGGCCAGCGCATTTCGCCAACTTCAGTTCGGTCAAGAAGTTCAAGCACCTCCTCAGCTTCTAGTTCAGTCAGTGGCAGCCGCAACTTTCCATTGTTGCCTGTTAGAAAAACATTCGGTTATTTCTGAACAGTGATGCCCAACAATTCCTTACTGGTTAAAAAGAGAGACTTAATTCACTTTCTGTCCCAAACTGGGACAAATTCGCATTCAGCCTTGCATTGCTGGCTTGAATGTGCGCTTCTTTAGCATATCTTAGCCCACTGTGACTTTTATGTTTAAATCATCCCCGAGTTTTACTTCAACATTGCAGTAATCTTGACTTCTAGTCGCAGTGCCGGCTCAACTGTTCTGTGTCATTTGTGCTGCTATTTCACTGATGCTGCTAGTTTTCATGCCTGCGAAGCACCTGGTGTGCATTGGCTTACACTGTTAACAATGAAAATGTTTTCTTCTGCTGCTGTTTAAACGTGAACGGTGTGTGGATTCAGCAGCTTTGTGGATTAAAGTTCGTAACTTAGTGGCACTTGCCATTACACTCAAACCTCTTTATAACGAACACGGATATAACGAATTACCGGTTATAACGAAGTAAATGAACAATAGTCTTGTCATAGCCACAGTCTTACAAATAAACGTTTATAACGAATTTTCGGATATAACGAAGTTATTTTCGTGGCAGATGCGACTTTGTTATAATGAGGTTTGAGTGTATTATTTTTTTTCATTTGAAGATTGAATGTGTACTATAACACTTATTACTGCAATTGCTGAGCATTAAGCAATTTAACATAGTATGGTTCCTTTCGTGTGCTTCTGTTCATTACAATTGTAGCGGACATGTATGTGTGAGTGTGTGAATGCTTCTTTTGTGACTGCATCAGTAATGTTATCATCCAAATTATAGTGTTTATGTATGTCAAAGTTGATTCCTCATACATTGCCTTCATCATTATTTTTATTACATTTTTTATCGACATATTGTTATTAACATCCTTTTTTTTTTGTCAAGGTCATAAAAAATATGTACTTGAAATTTTGATACTGTTTAAAATTCTGATTTCTACTGAATCACCGTAACACACGGCTTAACAAGTGAAGTTTTCAGCAGAAGGTATTTGCAGTTTTGTGATGCCACCTGCTATCCCTTACAAAGCATCATTAGTGTGCAAGCTCTGCCTAAAGTGCAGCCGCATGTGGCCCGCATTCAATCAATAAATTGATAAGTCATTCTATCAGTGACTGGACACAGATGCCATTAAATACAGTAGTGTCTTCATTCCTGAATTAAACTTTGCCTAGGCTGTACCATGGCAAGCTAAAACAAGTAACTTGTCAGAAGAATAAGGGTGAGTTCAAACATTGTGAAGCTGATACGACAGTGGACACATAGGGAAAATAAACTTGTCCACTGTCATTCAGAATGGCACTTCATATTCACTGGTGTTCAAGCAGCTGCCACTGGCTAACTTGCTGAAACAGGCGAAGTACTGTCCAGTGCTAATTTGCATAGGCAAACTGAGGTTACAGATCGTCCCTAGCCTGCCTATTCACAATAAATTTTCACTGCATTCGGGGATTGGGATGGTGAAGCAGTTGCTGCAAAGTTGGTTACCTTGCCTTTTCCTCACTTTTTGATATTCACATGCATGCCTGATGCATTGTCACAGCAGTAATCATTTATGGCTCATGTTTGCTGGATATTCTCATGCTGGCACAATTTTAGTACTCTTACATCACATCACCACAGACCCACTAATACAGCTTAGCATCAAACACCCCTGTCTGCTCCACAAAATACAAGCTACGGCCTAGGCTCCATATTGCCCATCAAAAAAAAATATATATATATATCCAGTATTCATGAATGGCTACCCAAATGCTGGTAGCCACTGGTGGTTATTAACGTTTAGGAAGCCAATGCTGAAACTTTGTATGCCAACAGCTGCACCATAACACACAGTCTAGTGGGTGAAGAAAACAGAAATTTCTCTGTCTGGTTAAACAGTACATAGTAAAATACAACTCTCCAGCCAAGGATTCTTTTAAAGAAAAACAACATTTGGAAGCTAATGTGGCTTTTTCTTTGAGGTTGACTCTGAAGAGGAGGCCAAATTGGTCTCCTCTGTCACCCCTGAAGAGCCTCAAAATGTTGAATTAGCTTTTCTTTAAAACAAATCTTGGCTAGAGAGTCATCTTTTACTATGTATATATTGTACCATTTTCATGGCATCCCCATGGGATGCCTTCAGCAGTCTTGTAGGATGCTCAAATTGCTGTGTCACCTCCTGGTCAGTGTTCATTTTCTATGGGAGAAGTGTAAAATCTCATCCTAGTCCTCTCGTCACAATAAACAGCATTGATTATTTAAAAGCTACTTTCATCGGTTTGTTTTACATGTGCAGAGTTTGTCTGTTTCTTGTACTGCTACATGTGTTCACATGTTCATGTAGCGAACATATGGTTCACATATGAGGGTTGACCCAGCAGCATTCTTTCTGTACAGTACAGGTCTTGTGAAAGAAGCAAGAATGTGCACATTATATTCTGTGTTTTTTTGTACTTCAGACAAAGCCACAAACCCAGCAGTAGAGAGTTGTAACTTGTCTGTAAATGTGCTGCTAGCTGTTGTGGATTATCGGCTTAGTGAAAAGGTGTATGGCGACATTTAGAGTGCCTCAGTGCCAACACACCGTAGCAACATGCTGCTGCTAGCGACATCTTGTGAAAAACAGTGTAACGAGAGAGCAGACCAAGCTAATATTGCAGAGATAATATAATGTTTGAATGCTGTTGTAGAGCATTGGTTGGGGCATAATTGCTAACATGCACTTTTTTATTGCAATAGCAATTATAAGGACACTCCAGGTGCATTTTTGTCGGCATCACCGTCAGATTTTGTGTAAAGTCCAAAGGCAATAACATCACCCCACTTGTCATATGTTCTGTGTGCAAGGGCAGCCAACAATTGTGGCTCAAGCAGAGATGAAATGCTCTGGCAACCCTCCGTCATGCGAAATGTCCATGGGGGTGTCGGAGGGGGGCTGCGTGATTCCGGCAGGTACTGAACGCTTTGATCGGCAGGGTGCGGTCACATGCGCCCTATCTTGACAGGGATCAGCAGATGCCTCATACCTTTGTACATGCTATACTCTCACCGCTCATTTGGCATTGAAGCGACAGCATGAAGGTTGCTTCACTCACTGCAGCGGCCGTATTTCCCTACATCTGTGTTTTGTTGAGGTGCGCCAGGTAGGATACTAAAGGAGTTATCTGCTAGCCTTACTTGGTAGTATAGCATTCCTATGTGTTGCTATTGCATTCATTGCTTCACCCTTGTGGTGAAACTGTGACTTTTTTACGATTTTCCTTAGAGAATGGTCAAACGACATAAAAATGCAAAAGTCAGGGGCGTAGCCAGAAATTTTTTTCGGGGGGGGGGGGTTCAACGGTTCAACCATACTTTATGTATGTTCGTGCATGCGTTTGTATGTGTGCGTGTATATATACGCAAGCAAAACTGAAGAATTAAGGTGGGGGGTTGAACCCCCCCCCCTGGCTACGCCCCTGCTTCAAGTGCATTGTAATTATAAAAAGAGATGTGGCTACTAGCTCTGCTAGCGCTTAACTTATGCTGGAAATCCAGAGATGGTAACATATTTACAGACATGCTAAAGCTCTCTTCTCTTTAGTCTTTTTATCATGTGTTGATTGTTCCTGGTGGCAATGTGAGCAACTTAAAATATGGTGTGGCAGAAGAGGCTGCTGGTGAAGTCATGAGTGTGTGCATCTGCTTTTTCTTTTTCATGTATTTGCAAATTCCCATGGCTAAAGTTATGTCACTGCATTTAACTGCCATGCCAGATAGACTACTGTGGTCGTGCAGTGAGTTATTGTCATGGGGTGCTTTGACATATACTTTCTATCTCAGAGCATCTTGCAGCAGCATGAGCACTGGTTGCAAGCTGCATTGTGATAAGCTGGCCTCTGTACCGAACCATAAGTATAACTTAGAGTAATATTTTCTTAAGCAAGTTGGTTCATAAATGAAGTGGAAGAACCAGAAGCCATGAAAAAAAACAAGAGACAAGTAGCAATCCTGTGTACTTGTATAGACCTTGTTTTTTCCGCACGTAAGTATAAACGGAGTCTAACCTGGATATATTGGAACAGTCGTAACATCCTCTTGGAAATGCTGCGTACGGCACTGTGCGCATGTCAAACTACCATTCACCTGCATATTTGACAAGTCAAACGCTGTGCCCCTGATAATGCACTTCTCCTAATGGGAACATTATATATATATATATATATATATTAATCACAAACAACATTCATAAAACCAGTAACCAGTTTCTGGTTGCGTAAACACCAATTGGAAATATGCTGACGGAAAGGCACTGTTTCGGCAGATGCGGGGAAACGGCATTGAATTTGAAGAGTAGTGCAAGTCATGGAGTTGACATGAACAAGGTGCATGTCTCAAAATTATGGATGGTTCGTGCAGGAGTAATTTTATTCATGCTTCATAGGAATGGATTTGCATCAATAAGCTTCAATGCAATACAGCTGTGCAGTGCGGTGAAGTTTAATAACTGTAGAAAGTAGTAACCGCCGTGTAGTGAAGAAGTTAAATCTGTGGCCGTTTGTTGTTGGAAAGAGAACCACCAGCTTGTTTCAAGTAAGCAAAAGGTCCAATATGCATGCTCCAAAAGAAGGTGTGGATGAAAAATTATGCCTTCAGTATAGTCTTCGAGAGACAAAGTGGTCAATTTCCACTTTTCGCTATCTCGAGAGACATTCTGAAATGATCGGCCTAAGTGCATTGAAGAAGAGTGGCCTATACTCTTCTTCCCTAGATAAGGTAGGCATTTAGTATTTAAAATTATCTATGTATCGAACTATTTCGCGATTCACTTGAGTTTGATGTATCCAGGTTTGACTGCAGTAACTTAGCATGGGTCTGTACTGTGTTGTTCCAGTATTCTGTGCATTTCAATATGAAGCAATGTGATTTTCGCTATTTATTGCAGTATCCCCACTTGCACACTTTTGCATGTATTTCTAATGTGCAGACACATTGCTGAATTATACTCGTCATTGTACACCACAGCTTAATCCAAAGTCCTCATTGGAAGGATAAATGGCTTGTATATAGAACAGGCACATGACTTGGTATTGATTAGTTGCTTAACACGGAAAAACAAGTTTCGTTTAGCAGCTGCAGGTACAGTTTGTGTTAATAAAAGTATGTATTCATGTACCATTTGTATGTGCATTTGTTTTGTTGTAATACTCTCCATAGCTATAAGCACTTTATAGATACTGCTGTCGCTAAAGTGCTATCTGTTCGCAAAGATTTTGAAGCACCAGCTGCACTAAACTTAGTCCTTACCTTTTTTTTTATTTTCCAGACTCTGTGCAGATAAAGCTAGAACATGGGCACTAATAATTAACCATATTTCCTTCTAAAATGAAAACTGAACAGTTACTTTACTGAGGAATATTTGACATTCTTGTAACGTTGCACATGGTATGCTATACAATGCAGTATTTTTCTCAGTTTTTTTTTTATTGTATTGTGAGTCATTGTAATCTTTATTTAGCTATTTCGAAAACTGACTTCAGTGAGTATGATGCACAATGCTATACTCTGAAGAACAGGATGTTTGCATATTTTTCTTTCATTTGTTGTTTACGCTACTGTTGGCTAAATGACAATATTTTTCTTTTTTTAATTATTCCGCTACCGTGAGAATTTCTGCAGAACTTATTTGCCATACTGTTTTCCTATGCTTCAAGTTAATGATTAACACGATGTCACTCTGCAATCTGCTAGCTTGCTGGGCATTGGTATGGCATGACATGAGTGCCCGACAAACATAAGTGACAAGTCTGCATTGCATATACCAGTATATGTGTCTCATTAGCATGGTATATACCAGAGTGTACATGCATACATGCATGGGAAACATGCGATAGTGAACTACATGTCATGACGCGAATGCTTTTATTTGCCTCTAAGACAAACAATGCAATGTATGCAGTTCCTTGCTGACTTCTTCGCATTACATCAATTCCCACAGTATGTGGGATCCACCGAATTTTTTCTTCCGCGAAACAGCACTTCAAAGCTAATTAAGCTAAATGACGAAGAACAAGTATTAGTGCCATTAATCAAGGTACTAGGAACCTACCTTAGAGGACACATGACATGGGGTGAACATGTCACCATTACAACACTCTTTTTTTTCAATGATAAATTTCGTGCTGCTCATTTGAGCAACACCCACTAATAAAAATATTGACGAGCTGAAACCATTGCAAGAGTGCAGGGTTCATATAATATGCCAAGTCTCTCACGTTTTTAACAACGAAGCTGTTTATGGTCGAGGTTTTCCTGGGACGATCAGCATAACGCGGCTTGCAGCTACTAGCAGGTATGTGCCATAGAAATTGGGCAATCCCCACTACTCACCTCTGGTCCACTAAAAAAAGTCAGATTCGCCGCAAGGGCGAAGCAATGAATGCAATAGCAAGAAAGTGGAATGTCGCATGAAGAATGACAAGCAGCTCGATACTTGCAGCGCACCGCTGAAGCACAAAGAAGGACGTCTGAAATTAACGCACAGGTATACACAGGACAAGCGTGAACTAAACTGTCACAGTTGTTACGTCTTTGTGCTTGAGCAACGTGCTGCAAGTGTCGACAGTGTTTGTTTGTTTGTTTCCTCAAAATTATGGCACATACCCACCCTGGGGGATTGGCCAAGACTGCGTTTCGACAATGGAAAATCAGACGCTGTTAGATATTTCTTTTTATTTTAAACTGCGGCGCATGGAGTGACTCCTCTGCGTCTCCTGCCGCACGGGGGCATCTGATGCAAGGTGTGTCCGGTGTTTTTTTTTTTTCCGTTCCACCTCACGAGTGGGTACAGAAAGGGGCCACTTTGTCATGCATGTCTCAGGGGCAGTTTTCAAATTGAAAGAAAATTTAGGAGCGTTGCATGATAGAAAACACGCTCAAGCACCTCCGAGATCTGCCTACCGCCAGCGGTAAATGGTGAACGTAAATAGCTTGCCGTTATTTCGCCGGCGCATACATGGCATGTGGTTGAGTTGTCTAACGCAGCGTGCTGGGGAGCGAGGGATGGCTGGTTCAAATCCCCGTTGGGTATTCAGAATTTTTTCCTTCTGCTTTATTTTCTTTGTGCCTTTTTATATACATATACATACATATGCATATCCGGGACATGACGGCGACGGCAAAAATCAGCCGAGAGTGTCTATATAATTGCTATCCCAATAAAATGAAGCTATCTATAACCAGCCTAGCAGCGGGTTATGTGCAACAGGAATTGGGCGAACCCCTACTCATCTCTGGTCCACTAAAATGAAGTTGTCTATAACTAGCCTAGGAGGTGTATGCCACAGTAATTGGGCAAGCCCCACGAACATGCGTGTCGGCAAGATTTTGTTTTGAGGGGAGCAAACGTGTTGCATCGCGGTGGGGGAGGGGGAAGGAGCGCTTGTGGGACTTCAGGGGCAGTGCTGGCGTGGCATAAGGGGGAGGCAGGTGCCCCCTACCATGGCCCCTACACCTCCCTGCCGACGCCCATGCCCACTATTCGTATCCATTCCACTAAAAATGAAGCTATAACTATAGCCCAGTGGGTATGTGCCACAGAAATTCGGCAATCCACACTACCATATGCGTCGGCAGGATTTTGTCTTGAGAATAGCAAACATGTTGCATCTCGCGGTGGGGGAGGGAGCGCTTGTGGGCTTCAGGAGCAATGCTAGCCAGGGGCGTAGCTACGTTAGGGCACACCGGGCCCGTGCCTCCCCCCCGAAATTTTTTTTTGCCATAGCATACAGAGCAGAAAATGACACTCGACCACATCTGCCTGCTCGTCCCCACTACAGATCAAGGAGGTGCCCCCCCCCCCCCCCCCCCGAAAAAAATTTCTGCCTACGCCGCTGATGCTAGCGTAGCATAAGGGGGAGGCAGGTGCCCCCTTACACCTCCCTGCCGACGCCCATGCCCACTATTCGCCTCCCTTCCACTAAAAACGAAGCTGTCTATAGCCTGAACATACTGCCGAATGCAGCAGTAAGAGCGAAAACTGTATTAGTTTGCCGGCAGGAGGCAAACATCTGATCCGGAAGCCCGGCGGTCTTTCTCGAATGTTTGATTATGGGTAAAGTCGTGCACTGCACGTCGGGAGCGTCTTCGGTAGTCGGGACAATAACGGCAACGATGACGTCGATCTGATCCAGAGGCCACGCATGAGATGTCAAAGCCAAGGCCAAGCAGAAGGCAGAAGGTCAGAGGTGAGCGAAGCTGCAGGTTAGACGTGAACGACTTGCAATGGACCCTCAGTTTAAAATGAGGCAAGATGAAACGACGGAGAACGCTTCATCAGCCTTCACGCCGTTAAGTCAGTGAAGCTGGGCTAATTTTTTACCCGTGACTTTCTAACAGCGGAGCTGTTTATGCTCGGCTTACCCCCTTATAGTGTTTGCCAAAACTATCATCATCATGCCAGCGCGCGCCTTCTTCGTCGACTTTTTCACCTTCTGCTGCACTCCCCGGACACAATGCAGAAATCAAGACAGAATAAGAGCGAAACAAAGGAAGAGAAAGAAATAACAAGTAGAAAGACAGAGAAAGCGAGAAATAGAAAGATAGAGGGATAAAGGAGGGTAAAATGAAGTAAACACGTAACACTAGTCACGTGATATGTTGTTGCCAAACCCATGTCACTTAATCGGGGCAGGGACATCGTCTTGGAAGGGCAACTTCTTCCTCGGGAGTCCGAACACTAACTCCGCTGTTGGTTCCAGGCTTGTTAGGGTAGCCTTGTACCACTGGTACAAAGTGCGGCATCTTTAGATGCGAAAACATCTTATGCTCGGAGCAGTGTCCGTTCTGCGGCGTCCGCAACTATAGTGCGCATGCACCAACTCTCTTCGCGTGAGCGTGAGGAGGTGGCGTGAGCGCTGCCTCCGCTTCGTTTCTCCTCTCCCGTTTCTCTCTCTCTGCCACAGCTGTGCGCTCGTATATAATGCGGCGTGCGCTCGCTCCCGTTGCACTCTCCTTCGCAACGCCGCTATGGAGGCTCGCGAAGCTGAACGTAAACGGCAACGCCAGCAAGCGAATCTCGATGCTGCGAAAGCGCGCGTTCGCTTTGCTTCCGTCATTCTCTCTCTATGCAACGGTGTGCGAAACGCCATGAACGTCAACGTCGGCGCTAGTTGCAGCGGCAGCGCCACAGCTGCGGAGCAGAGGAATGGAACGTCAGCGTCGGCAAGCGGTGATTCGAAAACCACCGTCTCATAAGTCACATAAGAGAAACGGAAACTCGATGCGCACCCCCCGCGATGCTTTCGCATCCCACCATGGTTGCCCGTAGGGGGAGATGATGTGTAATTTTTTTCTATTAAATACAGTATTGTTCAGGTTACTTCCATGTTCACTGACAATTTGTGCAGGAAGTACAATCTTCGGCTAGTTAATAATAATAATAATAATAATAATAATAATAATAATAATAATAAAAGCATACCAGAAACAGTACGTGGACTAAAAGCAAACAAGTCAGGATGTGCAGGCAGACCTGAACCCCGGCAAATAAAACGCTACGTCCATTATTAAACACGGTTAATATGAAATGTTAATACAAATGATTTACGGAGTGTACTACTAGGGAAGGCACTATTAACGTAAGCTTACAATTATTCATGCGTATACACCCACTTTTCATAATTTTTTATAGTTAATTAATAAGACGATTCGTTTTGTGATTATACACATACATTGCTCACATTGTATGTTTGTTTTGTTACATGGCATTGTAATTTTAACACGAAAATGTTTTATGCCGGGGTCCACCACGGCTCCACTGACGTATTTCCGTCACGGATATGACGTTGTAAAATATAAAGACTAACATTGGGCAAAGAAAAAAACCGGATGAAAAAGTTCCGGGACCGGGAATCGAACTTACGACCCCTCGCTCCGCAGCGCACAGCGCGAAACGATTCGGCCACGGAAGGCACGTTTTTCGCGATGCTAACGTCGAGCTGTATATATACACCATTTGCCGGTGGCTGTACTCGGAGATCTGTGTTACAGCGTGCTTTTGTTATCACTAGCGAGATGGCGCAAAGGGCTCGAAGAGCGTAGTACTGTATATGCTACCTTTAGGTAGCAGAATTGCGCATAGGTCTGGCTAGCAACTACAGCTATGCGGTGAAGTCGCACTCCGCTTTTGCAGGAGACATGCCTACCGTGTCGCCGATTAACACGTCTGGCGTGTCGAAGACCGGCGATGAGCATTGGCTGTCGATGACTAGTGTTGCTTAAGTTCGCTGCAGCGGCAGCGTCGAGTAATAAAAAAATTAGCCCGAGCGTCAGCTTCTCCGCAATGCATGGTTGCTAGCGGCGTTTGGAAGACAGATGCGCAGCTCTGCTACCTAGAGCGTTAGAAGAGCGCGCTTGAAAGGTCGTCGCCGTTGCGACGAACGCCCGCGTCTACAGGGCGTGGTCGCTTGTGCGTGCGCTTATCTCGTGATCGCTGTGGTTTGTACGTCTCGCGTTGAGAGCACGAAGGTCACTTAGCTCACTGCAGTGGCCGCTTTTGCGAAATGAGCGCGGTGCTCACGCAGAAATAAGTTACAAATGTGACAGTTAGTTCGCTCTCATCCTGTGTACGTTCCGTGCGTCCTTTCTGCTTGAGCAGCGCGTTGCAAGTTTCGAGCTGCTTGCCGTTCTTTGCGTGACATTACAATTTGTTGCTGTAGCATTCATTCCTTCGCCCTTGGGGCCAAAGAATGCGCAACAAACGCTCAACTACGTCTGTGAAGACACGTTTCACTTAATACCGATTCCTATGACAGAGGGATCAGCCATGTTTTTTTTAGCTTGTTGCTGTATTTTTTGTTGTGTGGGATGGCCAAATCCTCTCAAGCTATCTGGTGTGCAGCGTTTTTCTTCTTGATCGCCCAACACTATCGCTAAGAAATTTCCCTCCCTTTCTCTCTCTCTCGTTCTCTGGAATAGACACTTGTTTTCCTGATACTTTCGATAATTCAGACATTTTTTCCGGTCCCATGAAATCCGAATTAAAGAGCTTTAAGAAAGGCCGTTTTTCCTGAGCCTCCTCGTGTCGTGTATAGACGCTCGAAAAACATAGGTGACATTCTTACGTCGTCTGAAATTGCCACCGCTAATCACACCGGTTGCAGCCGCTGCAACAAACCTCATTGTAAAGTTTGGCCTCATATAACACCTTCAATCACTGCCACCAGTACATCAAACCAATTCACATTTACACTTAGAGGCAGTTTCAATTGTGATTCACCTAACGTAGTGTACCTCCTTGAGCGTGGCACCTGCCACATGAGCATACGGCAGACGAAAACCCTATTCAGAATCCAGTTCAACAATCACAGATCGCATGCCAAATCCCAACTAAACCTTCCACTATCAAAACATGTCAACATGCCGGGTCACTCATTTAACAACCTCAGAGTGACGATACTAGAATCTGTATTCCGCACTATAGCATGACCGTGAGCTTCGTGAATCGTACCTGATTCATAAATTTAACGCTGTCTCCTCTGGAATCAACGAAAGCAAAGGAAAACTAACTTGTCTAGCGCTAGATTAAGAATGAAGATGCGCTTATTGCACATAATAAAGTGACTGACTGGGCTAGTAGCGCGAAAATAACACACGGCGGACAGGAAAAAGACGGGACAAATACTTATTGCACAGTGTAGCGCCTGTATCGCGCCTTCTTGGTCTTTTTTTTTCCGCTTTAATTATTTTTCATTTATTTATTGCAATGGCTTGAATTGTACGCTCATTTTTCACCCACGCTGCGCTGAGATTGTACTCATACTGTCATGCCTTGTCATTCACCTGTGCATATATGTACATCTTCTAACTACGCATAATCAAGGTACCACGTAGAGGTGTGCGCGCCGCCGTTAGTCTTTTCTTTTAATTCGAATGGGGAATCTGGAAATATTTAAAATACAGCACTTCGCCGGAGGCGCTCTTCTCGATGTGTCCATGTAATGAACTGTCCATTTCAGCGGCCGCTGAATAGCGGGAGCTCGGCGAGAAGTGCGCCCCCTGTTTCCGGTTCTTGTTGTGCAGCCCCATCAGGGCATCACGAAGCTTTCAAACGCTCTCCACACAAATGATAGGGACGGAATGCGCTTCAATGCAACGAACGCAGCCCTCAAAGATTCGATTTTCGGTGCACATGTCTTTTGATCGTGTTAGCCATCGAATTAGGTTTAATGCGGCCGCTCGTTTAACGCAGCTGTAAGGTCGGTACGCATTCCCTGCATCGTTCTCGAACATCTGGGACACAGTCATATGCAAATTCAGACTTGAAGAGTTCCTGTTTCTGTGCATTTCGTCCACTCTCTTCTTACGCTAGGAATGTGCTGGCGGGTTCGGTGTGGCGACGTGGTCAAGAACGAGGTGACATCACGGCTCACCGCTTTTTCGGATCCCTGAATGTGCTCTGCCGAAATGGACTGTGGACATCTAGTTTGTATGAACGTATCGACAATAGCTCCCCAGAAGCTTTAGTATCTTTTTCTTCTCCAGAAATATCACGAGTATTGCATGGTCTTAACGCTGCCGCGTCCTCCAGCCTTAAAGGGCGACGACCCAACTCGCTGGATAGCATATTATTGGTGTCTTGGACCTAGTACACTGTGCATAAATAAATAAAATAGATGAGTAATATATATATATATATATATATATATATATATATATATATATATATATATATATATATATATATATATATATATATATATATATATATATATATATATATATATATATATATATATATATATATATATATATATATACACTTTTTCCTTTCATACTCGAGTAAATCGATTAATAAATACTGAAGTAAAGAGAATGACAAACTTAGAATATAGCTGAGCTAGTTCGTAGGTATTCATGTTAAGAAGACATGACGTGGAAACACGGACATATGAGAAAAGTCGAGAGAGTGAACAGCTATCTCTCACGCAGACCACTACTCGCACTTGATCGATAGGTATGGCCTCTTACGTGGGAATGCGCAGTTAAATATTTGTGTCTACCTTCGGTTCCGCCGCTGTGTGATTTTTCAATTGTTAGCGGCGTTTCTGGTGTCTTGACTACTCTCCTGTGTCCGTGTTTGTACGCCCTGTTTTTATAAAGGGCCCCTAACAGCCACTGAAAATACAACAAAAAACAAAAACAACGAGCGCGCGTTATTCTCCCTTGGCGTTTCTTGTATTTTGGTGCACTTCGTGATGCCAGAACAGTAATTCACGTGACATGATCAGGGTACATACTCTCGACTGGTCCATATACGAGAAATAACAGTTGTGAATTGTCTCCCATACTGCTTTGCTATGCAGCCGCCCAACCGCTCTTGCTTCTCTCGCACGACTATCATGCGCGATTGAATGATTTCGCTCCATTTTGTGCGTTTGCAACCGCGCATGCAGAGATAACAGACTGCAGCCGACAAGCGCCAAATCATGATAGGTTCAACGCTTAGTGCTGACAATGTACGCGTGCTTTATGAAGAAATAAGTGGCGAGGAGATGTCCCCTGTAAGAAGGTTATTGAAGGGGAGAACGAAACCAATAGAAAAGGCGCCGGATTATATGATTCTTTCAACCGACGCACTCTTTACAGCGGAGACGATGCAGCTTTCCAGGAAAAAGGCGAGCCCGCTTCGACGGTTTTTTGTAATTTTTTTATTGCGTTAGCAATTGTATGGACACTCAGAACAGGTTTTCACCGTCGCCGTCATGTTCCGCATAAACTCTAATCGATAACATCGCTCCGCGCATTGTATGTTCTACCCGCGAGTAAAAGCTC
Organism: Rhipicephalus sanguineus; assembly: GCF_013339695.2. Classification (NCBI taxonomy): domain Eukaryota; kingdom Metazoa; phylum Arthropoda; class Arachnida; order Ixodida; family Ixodidae; genus Rhipicephalus; species Rhipicephalus sanguineus. The sequence continues at coordinate 296,259,351 of NC_051176.1, read as the reverse complement.
GCTAGCGTTGGCAAGGAACATGGCTAAAGCAGAGATGAAACGAGGTGGCCATCTCCGTCACAGACAATAACATCAACCCGCGTGCGAGGCCTGCCGTCGATTGCTCCTGAAGCACAAGGAAACGCCCCGCCCGTCATTTGCTGGGCGAAGGAAATGGAAGGCATGTCTGGGGAGAGGGACTGCGTAACTCGAGCAGCAACTGTGAACTTTGACTATAAGGGCGCGGTCGAGAGCGCTGGCACGTGCGCTATTTCGGCAGACATCCCCCAGCGAACGGCTCGTATACCTTCTACGCGCTGTGAGCACTGTGATCTCACTGCTTCGCGATCGGACCACTGATATACGACAAACTGACCGAAAACCGCTTCTCTCCCGGGAGCGGCCGTATTGCCATACACCAGCGTTTTGTAGAGTTAATTGAGATCGGAGCAAAAGAATCACACCATCTCCCGCTAAAGGGGACCGTGAGGCGATGCGAAGCAGCGTTTTGGCATGTCGAGCCCGCGATTCAGAGGGGGTGTGGTGAGGGGGAAAGGGAGAGAGAGGGGGATAGGGGTAAGAGATAGAGGGGGAGTGGAGAGGCAGTGGAGGTGTGTGGAGAGGGTTTGCGCATGCGCAGTGAAGGTGGTCACGCCGCACACCACCGGTTTGAACTCCGCCATAAGATACTTCGCATCTAAAAGAGTTAGCAGCTAGCCCTCGTTCATGTTACATTACGGCGTGTACTTGTCGCATTTACTGCTTCGCCCCCCCACCCCCCCCACCCCCCCTGCGCCGCGCCGCCGCCGGTCCGATGAACCCCGCGCCGTTCACGCACCGCCGCCGGAGGTGGAAACACCGGCGCGCCGCCGCCGGTGATATTGGGTCCGGCGCACATGTCTAGTACCACGTACGTCACAATTATCGGAGAGATTTGATCTGTATATCTTACTGTCTGTATTCGCATTCTTTTCTGTACTAGAAACACGTGATAACGTGTGACGCGCATTGCTGTTCTAATAAGTGCAGATGACGCTGACTTGTTTTTGAAAAGTGCTTTTAAAGCTATATATGTATCAAATGTTCTCGCATTACTCTGACGAAGGCTGGTCCACCAGCTGAAAACGTCAATGCAATTTCATTTTTTTTTATATATACGTAAATTCAGAACTTAATTTGGATAAGAATAGCGTAAAAGCCGCAATTTTCGTCATTCGCGACTTCGTGCACAATGTGACCGTGGCTCAAGACCCCCGTGTCTTAAGCCGGATTATTACGTACCGCCGCCACCCACACCACTACGCGCACGTGACAATTTTTTCGCCGGAAAACTTGCCGGCAACTGATCGTTCGTCCCTCACAATGTAGCAAGCGAGTTTTATGCCAGCATGCGCGGACCGCGACTGAAGCTCTGCATCCTCAAGAGTTTCCATCATGTTTCAGTTTTGTGACATTGCACGCGCATTGTCCGAAGTCAAAGCGAAGCTACTGAGTGCCGCACCCGCTGTGGACAAAACCATGCTAAAGACACGATCATAGCGTCCACGCAGTTTTGAAGGCACGCGCGCGACCTATGCACACAGAGTCGAAACGAAACCGAAACTACAGAGCACCGCGTAAAGCCTGATGCACAATCATATGACATCTTCGACAAATCGCACCAGTGCGCACCGGGGCGCCCTGGTACGCCGTTTAGTCCAATCATGATAGCGCCTGGGTACCCCGGTGCACACCGGTGCGAATTGTCGAAGATGTCAATAGATGGCGACTACGCAGCTCTGCTTGTCGCAGCGCCCATGCAGTTCGCGTGCACCGAGTAAAATCGAAAACGAAACAAGTTTGACGCAGCCGCTGAAGCTTTGTTCTCCAACAACGCGATTGTGGTAAGGTTGTGGATGGCGATCACGCCTTTCTGAAGGCCCGCGGCCCTTTCGGTTGTTCGCGAACGCCGTTTTCGCTCCTTTGCGTCGCACATTTGCGGCGCTTCGGGCTTGGCGCGCTCCGAGGATAAGCCGAAATAGCTGGGTTTAGAGTTACTCAATAAGGTTGAAAGCTGGGCTAGTTGGTGACTGATCATTATGCCTATATGGTTAGGCATAACCATATAGTTTCTTTTTCTTTTGTCCCCGTCGAAAGTGCGCTACCTAACCATATAGGCATAATGTATAGAGTTACTGTATATGCTACCTAAAGGTAGCATATACAGTAACTCTAGCCGGGTTGTGGCCAAACATGACCGAATTAGCGAGAGATTGATGTCATAAGACAATACATATGTGCTTGCCAGGAACAGAGAACACGTCCGAATTATCCGATTATACGCCATGCGCTGTTCTCAATTATTGGTTACGTTTGTCTAGAAATCTTGATTTGTGTTGGCCGCTTGTATGTTCCCCCCCAATTCGCCCAATTTTCGTAGCGCATACACGCAAGGAGTTTTTGCGTATATAACGGCTGAATTTTGCTTTCGCCCAGCCATATACAGCCTCGCTGAAAAACCATGTCGCTCTCACCGATTCTGAAATGTCCGTCTTCAAAATCGGCGATGAAAACTGTGCGACGTACTGTTTCTTGTAATGCCAATCTAATATGCCTCGTAATGATGATGATTCTTAGGGTAGCAATTCATTTCACCACTTTCGGGCGTACGTTTTTGGCATGCATCTGCTGCAGCTCCGGGCAGACAGACATGGCGAACCACGCGGTCGTTGTTCTCTTGGTTCTGGTTTTGACGTGCCTGTGCACTGCCCTGCCCGCCGTACGAAGCCGGCGCAAGGTGCACAAGCGAGCACGGCCCCCGGAAGGCGGTCCCACTGACCTTCCGAATGGCACCAACAACGAGCAGTACCTGAACATGCGGCTCATCTTCTTGCCGTCCAACGCCAGCGGTAGTGAGCCGAATCCTGTGCTCCAGGATTTGCGCGTAGACGATACCGCTGGTGGCAAGGTGGTGGCTGTGGAGACGTTCGAGAGCGGCAAGGACTGGATCGTGGCCCAGTTTGTGAATGAATCGCTGCAGCCACCACCACACGTTCGTCATGCGCGGCCCTTCCGGGGTTGGACGTTAATGCTCCTGGCAGTGAGCCTTTTTCTGGTACCCTTCCTCTTCTGGTTCTGTTGCATGATCGCGTGTATCTATCGTGCTTATGGCCGCGAGGCCTACTGAGACCCAAACTGTGGTACCGTGGACGCTGTGCGCCGCCGCCTTGCAATTTTCTTTCATGATCTATTTCGGTGATCTACCTCAGCCCCTCACGTGCAGACAGACCAGAAGTCTGGGTGTGGCCGGAGCGTCGTATAAGGCTTGCGAAAGTGTAAAACCTATTTTGTGTCGCGTGATACGAGCAATAGTTATGTTGTTTCAGTAAAATGAGTCAAATATTATTGTGATTTTATTCTTCGGGAGCAGAGTCCCCGATGACATGAGCCCATTACGTCGGTGTCTTCAAGTATGCGGAGCTTCCACATGAGTGGACACAGTGACACGTACCTCTCTCGCTCACACAATATCAGCGGCAGCACGTGGTGGAGAAGACGCTTGTGGTCGCATAGGCTTGTCTCGAGCAGCTGTTTCTGCGTGCAATTTCAGTAGTAGACGTGCCTCTGGTGTGATCGGTGGAGGCAGATAACCATGCAGAACATCCAGACCAAGAAGGGCACAAGGAAAGTCAAAACTGGCAGAATGGTGGAAACCTTCTCGGCAATCGCAAACGAATTGGCCTGCAGGTGCTTGAAATGTCTCCCGTGCGTCTCGTTTAGGAAGCGCACCTCTACCCAGGCCACGTCGCCGTCCACGGTGCGCACGGGAACCACGTTTCGGCCCGACATGACTGCCAGCTCTTGGTGCTGGCTAGCCTGGCCGACCAAGTTCTCCTGTGGCCGCGCGTTTGCCAGTCCTGCCGCCAACAGCAGCAGAAGCAGCGTGTCCCTCCCCATCCGTTGGTCAGCAACGCGTGTCACCGAATTCTGCGTGTAGGGCAGGGCATGGCCGGTGTTTGGTTGAAAAAGTATACAGGCATATTGCCTGTGTGTCACATCATTTATTTGCATGCTATATTGAACACTTCTAACGTCGCGAAATTACGACATCAATGCGGGGCTCACAAGTATATAGAACGTGTGGCATTTTCACAATGCACTTGTGTAGTTCTCAATCACGCTACTTACATTTCTGTGTCATTGTTTCCAAACAGTCATCTCACAATGTAGGAATGGGCGACACTTGGGAGACATCCTAAAATGAAGCTCTTTGGCAAAATTAGAACAGAAAAACGGCGTTATCTATTGTAAGAGCGCTTATATGCGTCGCTTACGGGGAAGTTCCAACTATATATCGGCATTCTGTTCTGGACATGTATACTTCTGAAATGAACGATGCGCAATGAACGCCCAAGTTATGATCGCAACAATGACTAATTTATTTCTGTGCCCCACACAATGCACATTTAGTTCAACGTCCACAAGCATCTCCCTGAAAAGTTGGAAAGCTACGCCTCTGCAACAGTCCGTACCTGGTCATTGACCGGACGCTGGCGTCCACTCCCAGCTGCACTGGCCGTCGGTCTTCTTCTTCACTTCATGATGCAGAGCGGGGCTCATTATCGTCTCCCTTATATACAGTGATGTCTCTGTGATGAGTAGTGGCTACGCGTGCTTCAGTCTCATTGCGGGACTCCTATCGCAATCATATTTTATTAAGGCGATAGCCTTAAACGGCTCACAAGAATGGCCCCTCTGCGAAAAAAATTCGGCAGATCCTACGTACCATGGGAGTCAATGTTATGCGAAGCATGTGGCGGGTAGTGGACTGTGGCGTAACTGTTTTTACTGAGCGACACGTTACAAAATGACGCTTAAGATTTGTATAAATTTTATAAGCACACATATATATGTTGAAGAGCCGCATATGTGTTATATAACCAGTTGTTTACGGTTGGGTAACGCTGCCAATGGCAACGTGGGTATTACCAACACCAGAAGCGGTAAGCTGATAGTAGTGCTTATACGTGTCCCGAGAACGCACGCATGTTTCACGAATCCGTGTGCATGTGTGCAAGAAGTTCTTGACAGTTCATGAACAAGGGCATCATCACCGTGATCAGTGAGCACCAGCAGCTGGTCACGACTTGTTATAGGATCCGGTCGTGATCGTGGTGACGAGGGGTCCATGTGTAGGGAAGTATGTGGTACACTCTAAGCCAAAAGAGAGCAACGGGGGTATAGGGGTTCCTCCTTTGAGGGAGCAAGTGCATTGCCACTCCCATTACTCTCCTAAAAGGAGCAACGGCAAGGGGATGAACCGTTGCTCTTCTTTCAGCTGCTCCTTCAGGGGATGAACGGTTAGTCCCCCCAGTTGCTCCTTGAGGACCAACTGTTACTCCTTCCTGATGCTCCTCAAGGGAGCAACGGATGCTCCTTCCCGTTACTCCTTAGTTTCTTCTTGGGCCAAAAAAATTCGTTTTTTATTGACTTATAGAGCATATTGAGGTTTATACAGACATTTCTTTGGATTTACAAACGATATACAGACACGTCATTCAGAAATAAATTTCAGAAAATTTGCAACAAACACACAAGATTCGAACTCGCGACCACTTAATCACCATGCGCGTACGCTAACCACTAAGCCACCACACGCTACGGCCCCGTCTGAACAGACGGGGTTATGTAGGTACCGACGGGTCGCTGCGCGTTCTGACACGTTAATGAAATCAGCATAGGCGTGCAGAACCAGTGGTGATGTTCGAAAGAGAATGGAAAGTAACAGTGTAAACATCTTAAAACGTCAGGGTGATGAGTCTCTCGCGAAAACACAGGCTTTGCCAGAGCTCCCTTTTGCGCTAGCTAAAAGGCAAGTAATTTCTTTTTTTCTTTTTGGCCCTGAGGTGTGTTTTCTTCTTTATTATCATTATTATTATTAATATCAATATTAATAATATTATATTTTATGTTTTTGCGGAGGAGTCACCTCCCCTTTGAAAAGACAACACAGCCCGAGCTGATAACGTCCATTTGCTCTGAGATAAAACGCAAAGCCAAACTACCGCGAAGCTTCGCATTTTATTGCCACATTCTCAGGCTATTCGCAATGCCCACGAACTATAGGTGGCGCGCCGTGCTTTTCAAGATGGCGCCAGGAGGAGGGTCAACCCGTTTGTTAGCATAGGAGCAGATAGGACGTGCGGACGTACGGCCCGTGCCACTTTCACCGGATGAAGTCATGAGCTGCGCTGAAATGGATATGAGACTAAAATACTTTCCCAAACCATGGAAAGTGCAAGGACTCGCCACCTAATTATTTGCTGCGGTGTGAAAGGTTATATTTCAGCTCCGTTACCATGCATAACGATGCTTCGCGAAATCCTGTGCGTGCTATATAAAACTCAGGGGCGTAGCCAGAAATTTTTTTCCGGGGGGGGGGGGGGGGGCTGTTCAACCATACTTTATGTATGTTCGTGCGTGCGTTTGTATGTGTGCGTGCCTATATACGCAAGCAAAACAGAAAAATTTCGGGGGGGGGGGGGGTTTAACCCCCCCCCTTGGCTACGCCCCTGATAAAACTGCATGATCTAGAATTGACGTATGAGCTGAACGGCACTCCGAGGTATAGTACGTACCGAGGTAACCGAGCCTACCTGACGGATTTGCGGCAGTAGTAGGCCGCCAGCGAGTAGCGCCATCGCTGCTGCACGGGACCACACGTTTAACGTGGTGATGGTTTGCAAACATAATACGCCATCGTCATTACTTGCGCAGTCGGGAACGCGGAGTTACGTCTTCAACGGAACACAAGCATTTAAAGGGGTCATGAAGCACCCCTTGGGCTGATTGAAAAAACACATCCTGAGGAAAGCTGACACGGCTATGAACTGCTCTGCCAAATATTACAGTCGTGCGCGCCGCGTAATGGCCACAAGCGGAGCGCGAAGTTGCCGTTTCCCCAGGCACCCTCTTTTCAAACAGAGGCCGGTTCTCACTCTCGTCGGTGGGCGGGGCGTCTGTCCGCTGTACGTCGCAAAGACATAGCATGCTTATTGGCCGATAGCCGACGTAAATCGAGAGCGGCGTTCGGATCAGATGCGCTTCTTGCCGCGGAATGCCGCCACTTGCCGGCGCCGCACTCGCGCAAGCGAATCACAGCGGGAGAGCGATCGCGTTTCATGACGCGCGCTGGCGTAACTTCTTTCCACCATGCCATCCCTCCCTGTCTAGCTTCCAGTGCGCTCGTCGGCACGAGAAAAGAGAGAAAGCGCTGGGAGCGTGCGCCAAACCCCCGTAACTCCGCTGATTCTTGACGGATTCGAGAAGTTTTTGCGGCAATCGATTCGGGAGGCAGTACACTCCGATACTGAGGCCATTAGATCATTACTTGGAAAAGTGGTTCATGACCCCTTTAACATACCATTGAGTAGCGCTTGTGTCACAGCCATGCTGAGGCTCTAGCCGTGTGCAATTCACTTCACTCGCATGTTGCAGGTTCGATCAGCACGATCGAAACATGAATATCGAAAAGAATGCACACGTATGCTTTTCGCAGCGTCGAAGAAGTTAGCCGAGAGGCGTGGATTGTGGCCGTGAATGCACGCTCCAGCGCTCAAACCATTTCGCTTCGCTGGTCGAGCTCGAGCGTGTTGGTGGCATGCGGCGCTCCATAATATCCACAATAATTGTGATACATGCAATGCACAAGAGGAACTGTGGTTTTATTTTGATCTCGCTCAAGCATATTATACATTAAGTACAATCAAAGTGACTTACGAGCGTGAAAGAACATTAATGCACGAGGGGACGTGAAGTGCAACTCGCTCCTCATGAGTTAGCAGTTGTGGTTCATCGTCGCTGTCACTCTCGGTGCTTTCACAGTCTTCTACGTCCAGTGAAAAATCCTCGTCGTCAAGATTGTTTCCTTCAACATCACTGCTGAAAGCAATCTGAAGAATTTCCTCCGCCGAACGACTTCGACCACTCCGCGTCACCACGTTTACAATTAGAGAGACATCTGGCGCGAACATTTTGCTCTCAAACTGGTCAACAAGCAAATCGCTTGCAGTGTGCTGCCACCTATCAACAAACGTACAAAAACAAGCGGCGCAGCGGTGGCTATGAAACCCAACACTACCAACACACTGGCGAAGGACGGCGTGGATGGAAAGCGTTCGCTCCACAAAAGGCGTCGAGCAGACGCGTCCTCGAATGATTGAAACGTCGCTCGCACGATTCGTAACAGCGCTTTGCTGACAAAGGATAGAGGTTCTATTTTAATGTGTCCTTAACTTGAGATCGCTCAGTTATACAAGAGCACATCGCGAGCCCGCGCGACCGCCCGCGTACAGTGTTATGGGACTCATGCACTACAAGAAACACTGACCAATGCTATATGCAAGTAAAACAGGGTGAGCTTCAACTGAATATGTCAGACGATAACATTTAACTAACCTAAGTGGCTACAGAAAGCCTCGCGAAGCTGATAGTATGTGTACGCTCTGGGCTAGCTTTGAAAGCGCGAGTTGCCACGTATTTTCACGAAAACTTCGCGTCTCGCAAGAACGAATCAGATTTCTCGTGTCACGGAGGGCCCGGTTTGTTCACTGATGCAGGGAACATGCAAAGTCGTAGTGTTCCTTTCTTTCCAACGCGTTAACACTGAGGCTAGCACAGCCGAACAAGGGAGCGACTGCGTGTGCTGCCATTTTGTCGTCTACTAACCCTCCTCGAGAGGACGCTCCTGAATTCCGCTTGGCGGCGCGACAGTCTATGGGCATTGCGAATATATTTATGCCAAATGTTATATGCAAACACACCATTTAACTTGCGACGACGGCAGCTTCAGGTGCTGGCGTTCTAGTGCAACCATGCCTTTTATTAGGAACATTTAGCTTGTATTAGGGGCTTTTAGCTTTACGCTATCGTGTTACGAGTTGCCAGAAGGAATCTGTGCATGCGCAGGCCTTTACGGAACGTGAACTACTCGCCGGATCGGCTTTACGTTTACGGCCCTATCTCGCAAATCCACCTTCGTTCGCGGCTACTTGCGATAGCCGCTTTGCCGAGGCTCCAGCCGCCGAGTAAAAATAAGCCGAAGTGCGAGCGCCAATTGCGATCACCTTGTTTCAGCGTCTAAAGTCACTAGAGTGAGCTAGAAATCGAATACCGAAGCCGTAAAAACGTGAGAAGCCTTGACATAAATACCCCGACAGGCTGAATAGGTGACGCCATCTAGCGGGAACAAAGATGAACCAGGCAAGCAAAAAATTGTTATTGCAGAAATATCGTGCGTTCTACTTCTGGTGTAAATGCCTTGCCGCGGCATAATTACGAATGAGTTGTCTTTTCAATCATTTTTTTACTCAAAACCACTAGGCGAAAACAAACGTGCCCATACTATGGTTGCACGAAGCGTCACAAGATGACAACACCATCGTCGGATAACCCGGTACTCAACACCCCTTTGCGTAACCGGGATACTGTACACGCTAAAAACCCCTCGTGATTTTGCCGCAGTGGTGGTACAATATTATCTAAACCAAATATAATTGAAATGCCGTTATCATCACCATTTCATGATTTATTCAAACGTAAAGGTATCCGTTTTACGTACTTACGTAAACGTTTACGTACGGGGAGCTAAAACTTTTCTAAAACATGTGTTCGGGCAACGTTGGTTCGGGTAACACGGTAACGTTAAAAAGTATACGTACAAGCAAAATGTCCCTATTAGCGTGCGTATCTCTCTGTTCAGTTTACAAAAAGTAGTTTCCTTACGCCAGCCCGCAAGAAAATGTGGCCCATGCATCGACCGATACAGGGTGCGTCCTGCAGGAGAGCAACGGTTGCGGGCCGAGAGCAACTGTTGCCGTTCGTCCTTCTGTTGCTCCCTTTTAACCTAACCCTAAACGGTTACTCCTCCAACTTGAGACATGTCAGCCATCTTGTTCCAGTTGGTCTTTTTGGGGAGTAACAGTTGGTCTTTAGGACTAAAAACCGCAGTTACTCTCATTTTTTTCCATTTTTGGCTTATAGTGTATAGCAGAGCTGTTGGAATTCGTGGATGCCTCGGTCATTTCGTCGACAAATTGTCTGTCGACAGAGCCGGCGACATGTCGGAACCGGAAGCCACCCTTCGTGTTGGTGAGCTATAGGCCGTGTAGGCTGGTAGGCCTGGATAGTGCTACGTAGACCAACATCAGTGGATGGTGTTTGTCGTATTCGTAGAGTACCTGGGCGTATGTAGTAAGTAAGTAAACTTTATTTGGGCATAACACATACAGGGCTTGCCCGCGAGGCAAGGCAAAAGGAGGACTTAAACCCCCTGACTAGGCCTTACCTCGCTGAGGCAGCGAGGTAAGGCCTAGTCAACGTAGCCAACGTAGGCTACGTTGGCCAATGTGACCAACGTAGCCTAGTCTAGAAAGCGGCTGTCAATTATTCTGGCATCATCCTCGGTCAGCATGAGGCCATCGCCCAGCCTCGTAAGATATGAAGAGGACACTGCGTCGTTCTGGTGGATGAAGATGTAGATGCAGATGTAGATCCTGTACTGCTGGCTCACACCCACTGCGTGGCAGGTGGATGAAGTGCACTTTACGGCGGTGCGTTGATGATGATATCATATGTAATTTTCGTTAATGTATTCTTCCGGGGTCGAGCAATATGCTTCAGTATAGCTTGCTGAATCATAAAAATACAATTGCAATGTTTCTGAGACTGCTATAAAAGCGGAGCCAACACCGGAACTACAGACGTTCATCTGATATGACGCCTGTATCGTAGGAGTACATATCGTTTTCTTGTAAAATTAGATAGCCAGCACCACAACCACAATTGACGTTGCACCGATAGTACGCCTGCGTAGGCTGTTTTTCCAAACCAGTTTATAGACCTGGCGTGGCTCAGGGGTAGAATACCTGATTGCCACGCAGAATGCTTGGGTTCGATGCCGCCTGGGATCCTAATTTTTCATTCTTTCCATTCGTTGAGTCAACGATGCCGATGTTGATTTTCCTTAACGCTCTAGCATTTAAGTTACCAATGTCTGTTCTCGCCGTTCCTGGGTAGATAAAAACGATCACCTGTGGCGCATACCCGTACACCGCGGCCCGTGGTAAACGGGTATGTGCCACACGTGTCTAGTGCACGGTTTGACGACGTACGCGACAGGAATTTAACGTTATTCATGTCATGACCGGCAATCATATTCATCAAATCCTCTTACCCTCCCATGCAAATTTTGGTCTACACCAAGTTAAGGAGGCGATCATGAGAGCACCCAGACGTAGGCGGCTAGATAGATAGATAGATAGATAGAAACGCTCAAAGTGCCAGAGGTTCGCTAAGAAATGCTTCGCATTTAAAACCGCCGTGTAGTACACGGCGCTTTGCGATAGGTGGCGAGACACTGGAAGTTGTAAAGGAGTACGTCTACTTAGGACAGGTAGTAACCGCGGAGCCGAACCATGAGAGTGAAATAACTAGAAGAATAAGGATGGGTTGGGGCTCATTCGGCAACCATTATCAAATCATGAATGGTAATCTACCACCATCCCTGAAGAGGAAGGTATATAACAGCTGCATCTTACCGGTACTTACCTACGGAGCAGAAACCTGGAGACTTACAAAGAGGGTTCAACTTAAATTGAGGACGACGCAGCGAGCGATGGAAAGGAAAATGATAGGTGTAACCTTAAGAGACAGGAAGAGAGCAGAGTGGGTCAGGGAACAAACGGGCGTAAAGGACATCATAGTTGAAATCAAGAAGAAGAAATGGATATGGGCCGGGCACGTAGCACGTCGGCAGGATAACCGGTGGTCATTAAGGGTAACTGACTGGATTCCAAGAGATGGCAAACGCGCGAGGGGGAGACAGAAAATTAGGTGGGTAGATGAGATTAAGAAGTTTGCAGGTATAACGTGGCAGCGGAAAGCACAGGACCGGGTTGATTGGCGGAACATGGGAGAGGCCTTTGCCCTGCAGTGGGCGTAGACAGGCTGATGATGATGATGATGATGATGATGATGATGTAGTACAAAAAAATCACCACGCGCCTTGTGGATCGAGGAATGCGAACTGCGTGTTCACTTCGTCTTTCGGGGTTCGCGTGATTAAACAGTATAAAAACAGCGTTCGCGTGACTCAGCTTAGTCACATGGCCACCCGCGCGACTCGCGGATCGAGGAATGCGAGCTGCGCGTTCACTTCGTCTTGCGACGTTCGCGTGATATAAAGGGCATGGTAAAATAGCCAAACCCACTGGCGTAGTCAGGGGGGATGAGGGATGGGGGGGGGGGGGGGGTTGCAATGCATTACGTAATTTCAGCGGAACCTACTGACACTATATTATACGCACGTTTGAAACAACACGTGACGCGACATCATTCATAGAATTTGGGCCGTCGAAGTTGTGGTTGTTACCCTATTTTCAATGTGAAACTTCAGCGTTGATCATGCGAACGTGTCAGATTAACAGGGGACGTAAAACCGCGCCAGCTAACCTTCACTCATACAAAAAAAGAAAGCTAGCTTTTTTGCTTTTTTATAATGGCTAATATAGGTGTTACGTTCCATATTGTTGTAGTTTCTTGAAGTTTTATTTTCTCTTTTTTTTTCTTTTTGCTAACAATCGATTAGCGTGCGTGCTAGCCTTAAAGGCCAACTCCGGCGATTTTTCGAGGTCGATGGATCTCAGTGAAATTCGCTGGGAACGTTCCTTTGCACGTTTCCGTCATTTATGCCAAATTACAGGATTGAGACATGCGCAGATTGTTTGCAAATTAATTTTAAAGATTGTCTGCAAACGCCCTCCTGGCTTCCCACAATTATTGGCAACATTGCGTCTGTGACGTCAGTTTTGGCAAGGCGGCGGAAGTGACGCAGCCGAGGGCACCGCTAACTTCGGCGCTTAGGCCGCTACAGCGAGCGTCTGCTGTGCACACGGCGACAGACAGCGTTGGTTTGGCCGGCGCTTCGCTGGTCGTCCCGGCTGTCACAGTTTTCATACTCCGCGCCGGCGTGACCGGCATGCCTTGCACGACTTCCGGTTCGTTCGTAACAACGTCTACGTCATACGTAGACAGTACACTCGGTTTGGTTTCGGTTTCGGTGTTGCGCTTTTTTGCTTATTTAAAATTATTCTCCAATTTGCCGAGTATTTCTGCTATCGGGCCCGTAACTGGAGCGTCTCAGGAACATAAAAGCACCATTACTTTGACATGGCCAAAAAATCGCCGGAGTTGGCCTTTAAGGTGCTCATGGGAGAAAAAAAAAACAACTTCAGCGAAAGGCACCGCCCCACAATGTCTTTCCTGGGCGGAGCCACCATCTTGATCGGGGGGGGGGGGGGGACTTCGGCTACCCTAGATCTCAGTTCCCCAAGGCTCAAATAAAGTTCTTGTCATGTCATGTCATCGAAAGGCAGGACCCATGAAATGCGGGAATCCCTGTAGTGGGTGAAGTGATTCACTAGTAACTATTATTAATTACTAAACGCACGCAGCTATGTGTAAATGCTGTTGTAGGAATGCTGGGCTGCGTGATCACCATGAAATAATTTTTTTCTTGTATGTTTACCTTTTAAAATAATAGAAAAAACGTTCTACTGTGTTAACAGTAAGACGATTCTGTAAAGATGTGCCCAAAAGGATCTCATTTCGCGCTATGGCCTCCTGCAACCGGATATATAGTAATATGCGATTGTCTTTCGTGCAGTGTGCATCGATTGTGTAACACTGACCAGTGGCGTAGCAAGGGAATAGCACAACGGACCCGTGCCCCCCCCCCCCCCCCCCCCCCCCACCCGATTTCCTTTTTTTTTTGCCGCGGCATACAGAGCACAAAGTGACACTCAACCACATCTGCCTGCCCAGTCCCCACTTCAGATCAAGGAGGTGCTTCCTCCCCCCCCCCCTCTGAAAAAAATTTCTGCCTGCCTCGCTGACACTGACAGAGGTAAATGATCGCGGTGTAATGCCTCCTCCGTACAGCACTCTTGGTGTAATAAACATTTTGTCGAACTGCACCTCAGTTGTTTTCTCCAAAAGATGTATTTCTGTGAACAGGTATGTTCTGAAAGTTCTGTTAGGATCACCCTCACTATGACTACAACGCAAACGACACGGTGGCGTAAGCAAAGCGAGACACCACAGGAGTGGTGCAATTAACAAGCACAAAATGCCTGCCTCCGCGCGCACTCATAATAAAATTTGTAATATTTTGAATGGGTCTATTTCGCAGTCAATCGCGGAGTGATAGAAAGAGCAAGAAATGCTTAACTCATGGTTTTAATTAAACTGTAGTCTTTAACGTCCCGAGTTGGTGCAGTCGGTCAGAAAAGACGTCGTTCTAGAGTGCTTCGGGATGATTTGTGTTTTAATAGAGAGTTTTAGCACTGGATATACCCAAGCCCTTGCATTCTTTCGTACTGTCGATTCGGGCGGCTGGCGAACAGAAGAATGCAGCGAGAGTGCAAAAGAACGCAAGGACCTTGGCGCCCCTAGCGCTTGGAGTCCCACCACTAAAACTATCTAAAGGGAGCGTTTATCGATTACATCCTATTTGAAATGCTGACGCCCTGGTAAGGAATCAAACGTGCGACATCGCGCACAATTTAGCGAAAGTTGTTGCTGGGCTAGTTGGTATACAACTTCGAGGAAAAAAAAACCTAGACGCCTAAGCACCGCCAGCAGAAAGAAGAAGCGCAAGAAAAGAGCGCTTCTTCGTTCTGCTGACGGCGCTTAGGCGTCTAGGTTTTTTTCTCGAAATTGTGCACAGTGCCATAGCCACTGAGGTACCGCTGTAGGTAAATTGTTCTTTTTTAATTATTATTGTGAAATACCTTAAATGATTTCGTGTGTCTCTTGATTGCTGCGCAAGATTAGGGCTTGCGTTCCTTTAAAGGGGTCATGAAGCACCCCTTGGGCTGATTGAAAAAACACATCCTGCGGAAAGCTGACACGGCTATCAACTGCTCTGCCAAATATTACAGTCGTGCGCGCCGCGTAATGGCCATAAGCGGAGCGCGAAGTTGCCGTTTCCCCAGGCACCCTCTTTTCAAACAGAGGCCGGTTCTCACTCTCGTCGGTGGGCGGGGCGTCTGTCCGCTGTACGTAGCAAGAGACATAGCATGCTTATTGGCCGATAGCCGACGTAAATCGAGAGCGGCGTTCGGATCAGATGCGCTTCTTGCCGCGGGGCGCCGTCACTTGCCGGCGCCGCACTCCTCAGTACACGGTAGCCGCACTCGCGCAAGCGAATCACAGCGGGAGAGCGATCGCGTTTCATGACGCGCGCTGGCGTAACTTCTTTCCCCCATGCCATCCCTCCCTGTCTAGCTTCCAGTGCGCTCGCCGGCACGAGAAAAGAGAGAAAGCGCTGGGAGCGTGCGCCAAACCCCCGTAACTCCGCTGATTCTTGACGGATTCGAGAAATTTTTGCGGCAATCGATTCGGGAGGCAGTACACTCCGATACTGAGGCCATTAGATCATTACTTGGAAAAGTGGTTCATGACCCCTTTAAAGAAAGGTTGGCTGCCACGCGAACGGAATCATGCGGAAAGATATGATGGATGTGTATATCCTTCAATCTTTTTTTTCTATGAACTTTTTTTTTTTTTACAGTGGGCAGCGAACTTTGTATACTACGCCACTCACGTAATGTTCTTGTTCGTGAATGCCAACGCCGGAAAGATATTATTGCTGTGCCCAACAACTTTCATGCTGGGATAAAACTCAAGTGCTTCTTCGTAGACACTCGGGTTGTTTTGGGCTGTGTCCTCAACGAATGGCACATACTTACGTGGCTAATTGGCCGCACGTAAGATGATAAGGCTCTAGGCTAGCAAGCAGAAGACGTGCAGAAGCACGAACGTACGTGATAACACCTTCGCCGGGCAAGTAACAGGGATGCAGATAGGTAGAAGGACGGACGAGACAAACACAACATTCAATGACACGCAGCAGTAACAACATGAGTTCGCGCTCTGCAATACACTAAGAAAAGGCGTTTCATATGAACCGCTCATTTGGCCTCGAAACTTGCCGTATGCACATGAATGTATTTATCGAGAGTTGAGAGGTTTTTTGATGACTGATAAATTCTGTCTGTCTGTGTTCCTGTACAGAGTGTTTTTTAGCGCGATGGCGTTAAACAGCTCGTTTCGCTTAAATTCCGGTGTCGGTGGTGTCGGCGGCGGCGTCTTTGGTATTGTGAGCAAAAAAGCAGCGTTGTCGGCGAGCGCAAATTTGAGGTAGATGCAAATAAAGATTTGAGCCGGAGTGCGTCCGCATTTTCTCTTTTCTTGCGGCACGGTTGAGGTCTCCACCGAGAAGCGAAGGTAGGCTAGCGATTGGGAAGGCGATACGAACACGGCCCGCAGGGGCGTAGCCAGAAATTTTTTTCGGGGGGGGGGGGGTTCAACCATCTTCATGTATGTTCGTGCGTGCGTTTGTATGTGTGCGTGTATATATACGCAAGCAAAATTGAAAAATTTCGGGGGGGGGGGGTTGAACCCCCCCAACCCCCCCTTGGCTACGCCCCTGACGGCCCGATTACGCTATCGCGTTCTACTCTTGTTGCCGCCTCCGTGAGAGACGGGAGCGCGGTGTGGTCGCACCATCTCTTGGAGGCGTTGCGATGGTGTGCCGCAGTTTTACCGCCGTTTCCGAGAGATGGCGAGACCACGCCGCACCCTCTTTCTTTTCTGGTTAAGGCGCTTGAGAGCTGCCTACCCGTTACAAAGGGCAGGGCCACAATTCAGATGTTCCCTTACACAAACCACAGTGCAGGTTTTGCGACAATAAAACAGCCACCCTGTACCACAGGTACGGGAATGTCCGCACAATCCACCCATGCAGCCCAGGACACAACTAAACATAAAAGAGGCAGCTCTGTCCAGCTCGGATCCGAAGTCCCAAGAGGCCCTCGTGAAACGTGCGAGGACAGCGGCCCGCGTCAATGGGATCCCGGACTAAGGATCCCACTCACCGATCTTCTCAAGAACATCAAATAAACGTTTTATTCTCTCTCTCTTCCCTTACAAACACGTAGTGGGTGCATAACAAAGGGAACACATTTGTGTGCGCATTCTCTTACACACACACGTAGAAAGTCCATCGACATTTCGAAAAAAAAATGTCACGCGCGTAGACGTTTCCTTTATTTTTCAACCATATTGGCTTGTTATTATTTTCTCCCTTGATTATACCAATGAATTACTTTGTAAACATCCATTTCTAAACATATTTAGACTATGAAACAATTTTATCTCTAAAAAATTGGGGGACCCTTAAGCGATCGCCTTTAAGAGTTGAACGCGATCGCGAAATATGGCCCCTAGTGCGCACTTCAACCGCTAAGTGCATACTTATTAATGTGTGTCGTTACACACACACGCACGCGCACACACATACACACACGCGCGCGCGCGCGCGATGTATCTATAGTAATGGACCGTAGTAATGGTACAGCTAGGTTTTCGATCTAAAGCACTTCCCTGTGCCAGAGTCGAGGCACGTTTCTCACAATGCCTCACAGATGGCAGCACATTATCTAATGTTTGCTTGATATGTTTTCCGCTAGATCGACATAGTTGTTCATTTTTGGAGCTGTTTGCAAGTTTGTGTGTGTTTTTAGCGGCGATGGGTGCACTATCCCGGCTTTTTTCTATGCATGGCGTCGCGCAAAAAACGCAGTCATAACGTAGTTCAGCGCAAAAAACAGGCAACAGACGAGTAAGAGGACAAGGACACAGCGCATTCTTCCAACTAACTGTCCTCTCACTCGTCTGTTGCCTGTTTTTTGCGCTGAACTACGTTATGACTGACTCGTTCCAACTCGCCCAACAAGCAACGTTGCAAAAAACGCAGCTTGATGGCCTCGCCAATGCGCCTACAAATCGCCGAATGGGCTCATTTATGTCGTAACACCTGCCGAACAAAAATGCGTTGAGGAGACTCCTTCCACCACATGGCATTTATGTAGTGTTTTTTTTTTTTTTTTTTCCCGAAGTAGTTGCAAGTAACACCGTGGCTTTGTGGTAGGCCACCTGCTTGCCACGCAAACGGCCCGCCGGGTTCGATCCTCGATGGGACCGAAGATTTTTATTGTTTATTTTACTTGCATTTTTCTCGATTTTTCGCTCACAAGCGACGCCGTCACCGACGCCGACATCGGAATTTCTGCGAAACGAGCTCTCTAACGCTATCGCGTTAATAAGCGACCACCCATGTCATGGCCGATCCCCCGCGGTGGGTTGCGCCAGGTTACTGAGGGACAACCAACCAATCAATAACCCTCAGGCCACCGGGCTGTTGACACGCTTGTGAAGGATTTTGTGCATTCGCAATCACATGCGACTGCAGTGACTGAAAGTGTCAGTGCAGTGTGCGTGTGTGTGTGTGCAGTGCGTGAACTCAACGCGTACGAACGCACAGTGAACAGAGGCGCAGGGTGCTGTCAACAATGCACCAGCGCTCAATACTCGCTCGTACTTTGGATACACAAAACACCGTTGTCATAAAAGCGCTATTGAAGGGGGCGGAAACCTTTACTGTATGTCGTGTGTGTGTGTGTGTGTGTGTGTGTGTGTGTGTGTGTGTGTGTGTGTGTGTGTGCGCGCGTGCGTGCGTGCGTGCGTGCGTGCGGATATCGTAGTCGCGTTCGAAGCTTAAGGTCCCCCAATTTTTTTTTCCTTTTAACATCAAGATCATACAACTTAATTTGTTTGGTCACCTTAATTCACTCATTTCTTGTTACTGTTGTGCGATACGGCATAAGTTCAGGGGAAGATGGAAACTATAGGAAGAGACGAAAAATGCTTGAACGGCGGGTGTCGTTTGAGCCAACGTTTCGACAAGTGGGCTTGTCTTCGTCAAGACATGGCTTCAAGTGACGCAGTTTTGGTTCCGTTCGTGTTGTCAACGCCGGACGCCGGATTTTTCGACTCATGAGACATGTAAGGCTTTCACCTTAAATTTGACAACTTCGAATAGGAAACTCTCGAATGGAATATATCACGGACTGTACAATGCCCTGAAATACCCGTACGCTTTTATTTCATAATTAATTAGAAATGAAGTTTATTTGATCCTTTCGTTACTTATCATTTTTTTTGTTACCACATGTCGCCCCACATCAAATATTTTTCGCGTGATTGGTACCAATTTCCGCCATATCTGTTTCCCTGTGTTTTAAAGAAAGTGTGGTTTCCACATTGAGCTCTAGGAAAAAGAGTCATTCTACTTCTCAGAACGGACTTGGAATTAACAAAGTTCGCTCGTCATTTTATTTTTTGCGGAACGTCTGTCGACGTCTGCCTTTTCCTCCATGACGCAATAAATTGCCTTGTTAACATCACGAAAATGCTAAGATATTGGTGTCCTAAGAGTCTTGTCAGTGTCTGCAGTATCTTTTTGTTCTGCGAAAGCATGACCAACGTTTTTAGGTAGAGCAACGTTGAGTAATACTTTCATTTGTTTTGAGACGTTAAACCCCAGCAGTTATTAATACTTTAATGTTTTTATTAGTTTTATCTTCTCTAGTGTTTCGCTTTTCCATTTTTCGTTCTCGCTTGCCGTCCGTTTCTTGACCAACCTTACCGTAATGGGCAATAGCCACTGGGCATTACTAGCACCACTGCTGTCAATAAGAGTAACCGCGGAATGTGCTCGAGCCCTTTTTGAACCACGACGGCACTGCGTACGCCTCTGGAGCTCGTGGCTGTGAGAATATGCTCTGCGACCGTCCATGAACCGATGAGCTGTTCGTTCCCTGGCTGGTCGAACCCCAGGCTGCGATTGATGTCCCCACACGCCGAAGCAACCGCTACAGGGACGGGCCACGGACACTCACGCGGCCCGGCTGACCATGAGCGAGGTATACTATAGCGGCTGTCGCGATTCTTCAATGGTATGCCGCTGTCGTTGATACAAAACGCAGTATCCACAACGTTTCTGGTGGCCCGCCTCAGGAAGGGGCGTTGGATGCCTTGAAGCGGTTTGAAGTTTATGCAGTCGTACAGCAGAATTTGGAACAGTGCGAACGCAGCAAAAGCACAGGACAGCACGTTGACTTGCAACCCATTGCTTTATTATTTGCAAAAGTGGCCTATATTGGTACGAGGAAGACGCACAGATATTGGGTTTTAACATGACGGTTTGTTAGAAGGGTTAGACTATTCATTTCTTTTGTCGATAATGAGATGACACATGCGTCGGGATGCTAAACGTTTCGAAAATTTCTCGCTTGCTGTATCGAACTGTCGGGGCGCGAAAACACTTCTGACAACGGTGGCTGCGCGGGGAAGCCTTTCAGTGAAGCAGTGTGTTCCCGTATGTGATGGCAGTTTGTGCATTCATACCCGTTTGCTTGAAATAACAATTACACGTGAGCGGGATTTCATCCACAATCTGCTTATATGATGGAGGTAAAATGCAAGGACAACCGCGCACTTAGATTTAGGTGCAAGCACTAGGGTTGCCACCTTTCCCAGGTAAAAAAAAAAAGGCCTTTCGGACGCGGGGGGAGGTTTAGAGGAGATTTAGTTAATATTGAACAATAGACGCCATGTTAAGTCTTTGGCATGCAGTGCCATTTTAATGTAAGAATGCTTTCCTTGAGCGAACACAACACTAATTAAGCTAACCAACTAGTCTAATCGCTGGTATAAAATACCCCTGATTGGAACGACGCTTGTACTAAAAGTAAGTGATGTTTTGGTTATTGCTCTAAGTGTGCTGTACTGAAAAGAAACAGCACATACTTCGTCCATAGAAACGCTCTTCTGTGCGTCCGCATCCACCAAACCAGTGGCATTGCAGGCACAAACGAACGTTAAAATGAAATAATATATATGATCTATTCCGATGATCGAAGTGATCTTAAAAAGGAGTTGACTTATAGCGTAAAAATTTTGGTGATTGACGATAAATATTTACTGTTGTAGTTGTCGAACTGGCGCTTATAAAACGGCCCGGAAAATAAGTGCGATATTATGACAAAAAAAAAAAAAAAAAACCGGCCAATGCCGGCCGGTCATCGGTGCGGACCGGCAACCGGCCGGCTGAAACCGGACAGGTGGCGACACTAGCATGCACTTTAAAGAACCCCAGGCGGTCAAAATTAACCAAGAGTCCACCACTACGGCGTGTGATGTAATCATATCGTGGTTTTGGCGCGTAAAACCCCAGAAACTAACACAACCTGCTTACAGCACCCAACAAACCAACCAACGTGCTTCTTATAACAAGGCTGTTTGTTTTGTTCTTCACTCGTTTGGATAAGCCACTCAGCTTGTTAGGGGCGCTAAAGACAGACAACCGCTCAGAACACGAATTGAGATAACCCCACTAATGGCAACATTGTCTATTGTGTTGTCTAAAACTAACCCTGTTTTTCTCGTTAAACGCGAATTTATATTTTTATTTATTCACTCAAAATTACTTCTGGCGCCTCACGCGGCAAAAAAAAGCGAAGATGCATTTGATGGTGATCACGTGACCTTTTACTTGTTTGCAATGTTAATTGTTTCTATATTAGTGTTGAAACGCAGCGCACTTTTTAATACAATCTTTTCTAACTTAAAACGTCCACATATGTCCTTGTTTGTACTGAGCCGAACAGGGGCGCCGCCTTCGCTTGACGTACGGTACGATCCGATGCTCATGAGCGGCAGCATGAACGTTGTTAGCTGAGGGCCTAGCGGCACCTGCCGACGAGCGTAATGAACAGTTTGCGAGGAGGGCTATCGGCATCGCTATCGCTTCACAGCGTTGCTGGAGGACGCCTTCGTGCATGCCTAGAGGCTTTTCAGATCGAAAAATACTGCTTGTAAAATAACCTCGTGCTTTTTGGATCAACCGCTGCAGCTACAAACACTACGAAGGGTGAGCTTTCTGTTGCGCCGTAAAAAACTGGGTCGAGAAAAATCGGTTGTCAGTCCCTTTAAATGGGTGGTGCCACCAAATTTGTGGCTTGCGCGTTCTTTTCTGTAAGCGTTTCCTATAGCTCCAGGAAGCATGATGGACGCACCAAGATTAATGTATTCTCGCTAAATAATTTAATATCACCTTTTGATGTGGACAACTTTTGGTTTCGGTTTCTGGGCGCCGTGGTTGGGCAGTGACGTAGATGTGTATAGGAGGCGTGGTCACGTGACCACACAAGGCTGTGACGCACTTAGCCAGGAAGTGATCGAAACTCGGCGAGCGACGTAGCAACCGATGCTTTGCAGGTACTATAGTGAATTAGAATATATTCTAGTTCACTACAGCCGGTACGTACGTTGCGGAAGTGGCGGAGGTCCGGAGGTCACTCACGTTACTACAGCAGATTTGGTGTGACGTCACTACAACTTTCGTTGCCCATCCTACAGATCTACGTCAGTGCTGGCGCGCTAGCGATGGGTTTCGATCGGGAGAATGGGCATTTAGGTACACTTTGTAAGTGAATTAAAATATATTCTAAACGTTTGCTCTGTCCGACCCTTCGTGTGGAATGTCCTTGCATACAGAGGAAACCCAGAACAGGCTTGTTATAGCCTCGAAATTTAATGGCACCACCCCTTTAACATATATAGGGAATAACAGCAAACCTAGATATTGAAGGCTGTGACGGTAAGATTTCTTTCATTATTTTTAAGCAAAGCTTTTATAACTCATAAATTTCAGTGGCGGCGTCCTATGCGAAAAACCCGGCGCCGATGCGCGTGCAGAAATGCAGCCCTCGAAAGTGTGCTGGTCACATGCGTACTTCTATGCGCCATTTTCCAGTAACTGATATATGCTATCCCGATCGTGGGCTGTCGGCGATCTGCCGTTCCTTGTGTGGCAAGCTGATATTTTATCGAGGTCACTTGTCATTTCCTGCTGCCACATTTCCGTGTCCTGGATATGAACGCATGGCCGTCGTTGTTGCCTGCAGCAACTGAAATGTTGCGCGCTGTTAAGCACATGGATGAAGGTTCACTTCCCGCCATGGAGGAAGGAAATACTTAGGAGGGAGCATTGCGCAATGTGAAAGAAAGAAGGAAAGAAAGAGAGAAAGAAAGAAAGAAGAAGAAAGAAGGAAAGAAGTGCGTCAGGCGCGCACGCCAAGCTTCATTTTCCGATAGGGCAAGGGCTCCTGAATTTTTTTTTTGCAGTTCTTCATTGTATAGAGGTTCAGCAACACTGCGCAGGACGTTGCTCGGGCAACCAGCAATTATTAGACTCTCAAACTGTGCTCAAGAGCTCAGTTTGACAGGAACGCTCGCAAACATGGAATATACGGCGGAATGTATTTCTTTGGGCAAGGTGCGCAACTCCTTTTAAAGTGGTCAAAAATTTTTTTGTCCATACTGTTTTCTCATGGTTGTGTACTTGGACGTCCTGGCTATATTTCGACCACCCAGGGTTCCTTAGCGCACACCTTAATCTTAGTGAAATGTAGTTGACGACATTTTAAAGCATTACACAGTTTCTATGTATTAGCTGCTAGAAAGGCGTTCCTTTTTTCACATTTGTATGCCCTAATGCTGATCATTCGAATTGACTTTTTAGAACTTGAATGTTTACCGCCTTCAGCAAGTGCACTAGCACCGAACACTTATTGTTTAATCCATACTCCGACGCTTGGTTCCTTCAAAAACATATACGCACGTAAGGACTAAATAAACTGAGCAAACAGACAAATTAGGACACGGGAACAGAAGTCTCAATTATATGGCACATGCAAACAGTGCGGTGCAAGCGTAAAATTTTACTGCGAAGCATTCCTTTGCGAAATTAACTAAAGGTACTTTGAGCGTATCTATCTATCTATCTATCTATCTATCTATCTATCTATCTATCTATCTATCTATCTATCTATCTATCTATCTATCTATCTATCTATCTATCTATCTATCTATCTATCTATCTATCTATCTATCTATCTATCTATCTATCTATCTATCTATCTATCTATCTATCTATCTATCTATCTATCTATCTATCTATCTATCTATCTATCTATCTATCTATCTATCTAAAAAAAGGCATGGCATGGCATGAGTGCATGACGAATATCAATGACAGTCAATGGCATGAACATCATTTCATGCATCCGACTGCATATTCGGTCCCTATACCGGCGAAAAGTGGTCTTTTCGTCCACTTTAATTCATTTGTCATGCACTACAGTTACAAGCCTACAAATAATGTCCCCTATACCTTCCTTGGATTCATTGTGTATTGGTTTCATTAGGTTAATTGTTTCTAACAAAGAAAACGATCCCTTGATCCGTTCCCATAATTTCGTTATTTCATAGCGAGGATCTCGTTCCGGCAGACTTGATGCCTTCGGCGAATATGCGAGAGCTTATTGGTCAGCTGCCAGGTCGTAAAAAGATCACGTGCTACGTGACGCCAGCTGGCAAAAAAAAAAAGTATTCCATTCTCGCCGTCATGGCTACGAGCGGCTCTGGCCGACACGCCCAGGTTTACATGCACATAAATATCCACTAAAGTGGACGGGAGGACGATCGCCGCCGTGTCTCAATCGGTAGAGCATCGGATGCGTTATCCGAAGGTTGTAGCTTCAGTCCCTACCTGCAGCAAGTTGCCTTTTCGTCCACCTTAATTTCTTTAAGTTTATATAATTATTACTATACTATAGTTAAAAGACTACAAATAATGTCGCCTCCTTGTCTTCGATGAGAGTGGCAATTTGGGCTTGTTGGTATGGCATGATAATTGATGGTAGCGCAGGCTAAGTACAAAGACAAAAGAAAGACACATTGGACACCACACAGCGCTAACTTTCAACAGCTGTTTTATTACTCGCTGATCCCGCTGTTATATACACTCTCGCGACGTCATATCGTCACGTGTGCAAAGCTCTCACAACTGTAAACTGTAAACTACGCAAATACATTACCGACATGACAACACAATATCATTCACCACGTGCAAGCGCATTTATCCTAGTTGCCTAACCTTGTCTTCATTGTCTATTAGGTTGTGTCTAAAGAAGAAAACGATCCCTTGATCCATTCGCCTTCTTTTGTTCATGCAACGTGACACACATGACATGGTCTTGGTGTTCTCGACTCGAGGGTGCTTTATTAACTTGATTTCTCCAAAACGACATTAGTGCATGACCAACAAGAATTATAGGCCGGGACAGGAATAGCATGACATGCAAGTCACGTACGTCATGACATGCATGGCAAGGTGCCATAGTGGTCGTTCCATCACCTGGCGAAAACCACAATGTGCATCAGGTTGCGTGCCTGTATGACGAACATGGACAGATAAAAGCAGAGCGCGAAAAAGACGGGACACAAGAGACAAGAAGAGCGCCCGTCCCGTCTTCTTGTCTCTTGTGTCTCGTCTTTTTCGCGCTCTGCATTTATTTGTAGACAATGCACCAACTCGCCCATCAACGCGTTCTATTGAACATGGACAGGTCAGGACATAAATGTTCATGGCACGCATCATAACATGAATTATACAAATGACATCAAACGTTGTGAAACCCTCGCGATCTTTTCACTAGGATCCTATTTACCAGAATGTCCACGCATTCATGACAAACATGGGATAGTGAATGAGATGTCATAACAAGTGGCATGACTTGTCTCAAAGCCAAATATTGCGACGTATGCAGCTCCTTGCTGACTGCTTCGCCCAACATCGATTCCCACAGTTCGTGAGATCTGCTGGATTTTAACGCGAAGGCGTTTCGTGACTATACGTTCGCGAAATCGCGCATTCAGCCGGCGTCCGCAAAAGCCGCGCCCAGAGAGCACGTGACCTCTTCCACAGGAACTGACGCCCAGCTGGCGTCGCCGCGGCTACACTCAGCGTGCGCTCCACTGTGCTGCAGCAACAGGGGCGTAGCCAGGGGGGGGGGTTCAACCCCCCCCCCCCCCCCCCCCCCCGAAATTTTTCAGTTTTGCTTGCGTATATATACATGCGCACATACAAACGCACGCACGAACATACATAAAGTATGGTTGAACCTCCCCCGAAAAAAATTTCTGGCTACGCCCCTGTGCAGCAACAACCTGCAGCCGCGTTGCAGGAGAGGAGAATCTCCACAACAGAAAGGGAAGTCCCGACTCTAAGGGGAGAAGGAATTCGCATAGAAATAGCCGGCGCACTGCGTAAGCACGCCGACGTCTGCAGTGTCGTATCTGTCAAGCGTAAGATATATAAAGGGAGCGCGCTCTTGTCCGCCGTATCAGCTGGCCTTCAACGCAACTCGGCAACACCAGAGTTAGTATATATGCTGCCTTGAGGTAGCAGAGTTGCTCGTAGGTCCGCCTAACAGCCACGGCTGCGCGGCGAATCCACCCTTCGTTTTTGCAGGCGACATGCCCAGCCGGTGTCGCCGATTGACATCCCTGTCGTGCCGCCGACCGGCGATGAATTTGACTGGCGATGACTAGTGTTAATACAGTTCGCTGCATCGGCGGCGTAGGGAAATACAAAAATTGGGCCGAGCATCAGCTTCTCCAAAATTCACGGTTGCTAGCTGCGCTTGGAAGACAGATGTGCAACTCTGCTACTTAAAGGTAGCATATACAGTGACTCTAGACAACGCCAGTTCTCAGCGCATCTCTGTAACAACAACCTAGACAAAAGAAACCCTTTCGTGCCTTCCTCTCGTAAGAATATGTTTAAGAATCCTGTGCAACTCTTCAAAATTATCGTTTAGGGCATTTAGGAGGCTGCGACCACTTTTATGTACAGCAAGCTAGTCCTCGTATCAATAAGAAATCACTTGGACGTAAACGATCGGTGATAGGTGGAACGCATTCTAACCTTTCGATGAACTGTTGTGATTACAAGTGCATTCCAGAATCCGCGTAAGGCGTACAATTCATGAAGTTCTCTTGAGGCATAAGGACGAAGAAGAGCGCTTACGGTCGAGGCGTGACTTAAGCCTTGCATGAAGAAGAATGTATGTACCGTCACTCTTCGAGAGTGTGCGCGCGTTTCCGTAACTGGTGGGTTGGCACTGCCTTTCTTCGTACATTCGCCGATGTAGGGTTTGCGTCTTCTTCCCCGCAAATGTGAGACCTCTCAGTAGTCAGCGTTTGTATTGTCCTTCTCGTTCCGAGGCTCTGACCAAACAATTGTTTGGTCAGAGCCTCTGAGCCACTGCTGCAGGTTCCCACCACTGAGCCACTGCTGCAGGTTCCCAAATTTCTTGAACTGCAGCTGGAAAAAAATGAGTGCAAGTGACAGATTGTCGGGAGCGGCACAATCCAGACACATTGTGTCCTTGTTACCGAACATGCCAATAACAAGCACCAGGCACAATCCGTGTTTTAAAGCGAAGGCGGCCTATAGAAAGTATTCCATCCTGAAAAAGATCACATTTTGAATGCTAGTTACGATTTTGTTGCTACGTCATTGGTCACTGGTGCTAATCTTTTTACGGTGTCGTACGCATTAAACGCCGTACTCTAAAAAAAAAAAAAACGCCAGTACATTAGCAACGTACTCACTACGCCACAAATCATAATTTTTGTGAAGTTGGGAAGCACCCACTACGTCATTCTGCGGAGAAGTGAGGTACCATCTGTAAGGCATTATGTGCACTTTATTGATGCGACGGCTGATGACGATGAAGAATTATGGCTGAGCCCTTTGTAATGGGTTGGAAGCTTTAAACGACCCACTAGTTTACGTAATTCGCATTGTGTGACGCCCGGTCGTTATTTAACTCTCCCACCACGCTTTATAACATAGGTTAACGTGAGAAAGAGAGAGAGAGAAGAAAAGAACTTTATTGAGACCATGAGGAAATGAATCATGGAGGCCTCGTGGGCTTCCTTGGCAACTAATAGAAGTGCACTTGCGAGGAACCCACTACGCTATAAATCATCATAATTTTTGTGAAGTGGGTAAGTAGCCACTATGCAATTCTTCGTCATTCTGCGGAGAACCGTGGTACCCGGCCGCTAAACACCTGTAAGGCGTTATGTGCACTTTGTTGATGCTGTGGCTGATGACGAAGAAGAATTATGGCTGAGCCCTTTGCATTCAACGACCCACTCGTTGCGCAATTCGCATTGTGTGACGCCTGGTTGCCGAATTCGCGTTGTGTGACGCCTGATTATTATTTTACTCTTCTACCGCGCTGCATTACATACGTTAATGTTATGAAAAAATCCGTAAACAATGGGTGGGTGCTCGAGCCGACGTTTCGGCAAGTGGACTTGTCTTCTTCAAGGCTGGAACAGTTCCAGCCTTGAAGAAGACAAGTCAACTTCTCGAAACGTCGGCTCGAGCCCCCACCCCCTGTTTACGGATTTTTTCATTGCAAGCTTCCATCTTCCACTTCCTGCCGTTTTTGGTTTTTTTTGGATATGTTAATATGGTTCCTTCCCGACGTGAAGCCTGTATAGGGTCTTTTTGCAAAGCAGTTTCAAGCATTGGCGTGGCTCTGAGGTAGAATACTAGGCAGAATGCGCAGAGGGCCCAAGCAGAGGGTGACGGCGGCGGCGGACAACTACGGCGCCAAAAACGGTCCAGTTGTTATGATCTCATAACAGCTTTCGCTGTAAAACAGGGTGCAACGTACACCTTAATTGAAAACTTCAATAGGCCGAGATGAGAGTCTCGACGCTGCACACTGACTGAGGTGCTTTGCGGCTGCCGCTATTGCAGCCTGGCGAGACCGACGCCGGCGCCGGCGTAGGAGTCAGCAGTGGCCCGAGCGACCAGGCGGCCGTCAGTGCGTCGACTGCGAAGCGCTACGCCGCTCTGCTGGCCGCAGTCTCGTGTGGCGTCGCCATTTTGGTGTGGTTATTCGTACGCCTTGCGTCCGAGGCAGATGCCGGCTACTGCGGCTCATCCGAGTGCGACCGCTATGCAGTCATGCTGCACAACAGCTCTGCCCCAGCCGCCGATCCGTGCGAGGACTTCTACGAGTACGTGTGCGCCCGATGGTCGGGCTTTCACGATTCCGTTCAGGTAAGCTACGTTGCCTGACGTTGCCGCGCTGTTCGCGTCGTTGAACGTGATTGGACGCTTTGATAGTAGGCATGTATTCAACTATGGGAAGTACAGATGCGGCATAGTTTCTCGCAGCAGTATATAGATAGCCTCGTAGACCGCCTGGTGATAGTGTTGAATGTTGTCGAATATGTAGCGAGTGTGATATGTCAAATTGTGTGGCAAGTCTTAGCGCATAAAGGGGAAACATGCCACATCTGATCATCTCCTCGGGATATTTCACGGAGATCTTTAGCGGGAACGAGGCAAGGTACCTCTGAGTCCATTTACGCAACGTGATGGCATTATTATAATTTGTTTGCACTTTTCAATTCAATGCACTCAACTTCAAATTGTGTTTTATAGCAACTTTGATGAATAAGTATTGTAAGAATTTGTTTATGAAGGTACTGTGTTCATTGCCGTGCGCTTGTCATATTGCTGTGTACCGTCCAGTCACTGGCGGCTCCTGAGGACAACATGAGTATACGGTCAATTAACACACGTACCCTGCGGCCTGAAGAATTACATCTAAGACGAGATCTTGTGCGCGTTCTTAAAACGAACGGAGGTGGTCCGTTCTATCCAGCCGCACGCCATTTGTCAATGTATGGCCGCGACGTCTGTCACGGTTCACGTTGACCATTCGCATGCGGCTGGATAGAATGGACCACCTCCGTTCGTTTTAAGAACGCACACAAGATCGAGCCCCTATCACCTCGTGCACTGGTGACCCCGCTGTCAGTGCCGTATTAGAAGTAACAAATTTAAAGAACGGCGAAGATATGCATGCTGCAAAACCTGATGAATGACAGCGTCAGGGGCGTAGCCAGAAATATTTTTCGGGGGGGGGGGGGGGTTCAACCATACTTTATGTATGTTTGTGCGTGCGTTTGTATGTATGCGTGTATATGTATACATGCAAAACTGAAAATTTTCGGGGGGGGGGGGGGTTGAACCCCCCCCTTTCCTACGCCCCTGGACAGCGTCTAACTTATCCAGCCTTTCAGTCAATGAATATAGTTTGTATATAAGTAATGAAATTAGCGAAATAATTCCTTATTCGCTTCCTGAAAAAGAAAGAGAAATTGAAAAGACCGTTTTTTTTCCCGGTAACTTCGGTGTCATCCTCGGCTAACCCCTCCCCATTCCGTTTTTATTTTCCATGGCAGTAGTTTCTAAATTTTTGTGGCCAGTGGTCCTTTAAGATCACCTTTTTCCGTTTCTCTTCTTTACTTGTACGCGCATGTACAGGGTCTGTCTCAAAAGTTCCCGGAATTTTTGTTTTGGACATAATTTATTCAATATTAGTTTACAACCTTTTCAATGTAACTCTCCCCCTGGTTTGATGCACCGTTGCCAATGCTTCACCCAATCATTTCAGACGCCTTGGAAGCCGACAACGAGAACCTCCTTCATTGAGGTCGTCGCAGATGCTTTTACCATCTCTATTATTCATGCCGAGTTCCTCTCAGGGTTCTTTTGATCATTGGGACAAAAAGGAAGTCCGGCAGTGCCAGATGGAGGTTGTACGGTGGATGGGACAGCTTTGCCACGCCCATTTTGCCCAGCATCTCGGAGACAAGGAGACAGTGAATGCGGTGTGACTCCTCCTTTATCTAATTTGTCATGACTTTTGGCACCTTTTTAGCGCAGACTTTCCTCATTTGAACATCCTGTGTCAAAACACGTTGAACGATTGTTTTGGGTATTCCACAGTCCTCTGCGATCGTCCGAACACTTAATCGCCGGTACTCGTCCAAAATTTGACGCACTTTTTGCACCGAGTCATACATTTGTGATTTCGACGGGCGTTCCGAGCGGTCGTCGTCGTTGACAGACTCCTGGCATTCCCGGAACCTCTTGTGCCAAATGAAAGTTTTGCTTTGTTTCATCGCGTCGTCACCGTAGGCTTTCTGAGGCATTTCGAGCGTCTCCGCCCCGTTTTTACCCAGTTTCACAGAAAGCTTGGTTGCATAACGCTGCTCCAAAAAACTGGTCCTTTTTTTTTTTTTCTCGACGAGGGTGCAGTAGATACCTCTGCGCAAAGCGTGACGTGCCTCAACAACTGCCCGCAGGCAAACGAAACCGGACTCGTGTTCAAGCTTATATCCTCCACTAACTTCTCTGCCCGAAGCGCCGCCCCACCAGGCGGCATTGCCGACTACAAAAAAAAAAATATCTGGAACTTTTGGGACAGACCCTGCATGTATATGAAGGGGGGTTGGGGGCATGTATCTGTGCATAATAGTGCTGATTTCCAGACAATTAGGGCTAGGGCTCTAAATTTGGGTGGAAGGGTCCGACGACAGAGGAAATGTAAAATTTAACTTCGGGGGAGCGGGGGAGGAGGGGGGGGACACGACGCTCTTTATGGCCCATATTAATCCATAACACAGAATGAAAGGATTGAACCCGATCTCACATCTTTTCTTGTTCCAGGACTGTCTGAAGCATTGGTTTTAAAGCAACAATATGCAGGATGTCGCTCGAATCGCTTCATAATATAGACAATGCACAAAACTCACAGGGTCCCTTATGCATGCGCCTCAGTCGACTCGAAGGCGAAAGCCATTATGTTCTTCTTCTAAGTCGATGTTTTGAACCTCCCGCGCCCACCTCCGAAAGCTTTCTGCAACTAAATGCCACCAGGATCGGAGGCCTTGTAAGCTTTCTGCACCTCACCTGGTTTTGCACTGCCTCCGGGATCGGCCCACCTTTGATCAAGCAACGATATCATGTGATGACGTCACAGGGATGTCATGATGACATTTTGGTGATCTGTGTGTCATGATGGCGTTATATAGTGACGTCATCGCGTGACGATGATTTATTTTGTATCACTCGTGTTGACGCCACCGACGGGAGACACCGGTCAATTTTCGCTTTTGATGAGGCATCTAAGGCTTTTGCCTTAATAAGTACCCTTCCTTCTGGCGCAGCACGTTCTTCAGGCAGAAGTCACGCGCGAGGCGTTCTCGCTGTTGTTGAAGCTAGACGTTCCTGCCACCAACCAACGGGCATCGCACAAAGCTGCAAAGCTGCTGCAAACATGCCTGGCCGTAGCTCAGATCAGCCGGAGTCCGGTCGAGCCGCTCATTCGGTTCCTGCGTCACGTCGGTCTCCTGTGGCCTCTTCCATCCCCTGTGGTCGTGCTCGACCTTGTGGTCGAAATGTCCCTCTACTGGGGCATTCCTGTATGGGGCGCCTTTCGCGTCGACACTTTCAACCGAGACATCCGTCACAGGCCACTCCTCGTCTTCGGCGAGGCGCGGGAGTTCG
Source organism: Rhipicephalus sanguineus (assembly GCF_013339695.2). Taxonomy (NCBI): domain Eukaryota; kingdom Metazoa; phylum Arthropoda; class Arachnida; order Ixodida; family Ixodidae; genus Rhipicephalus; species Rhipicephalus sanguineus. The sequence goes on along the minus strand of NC_051176.1, from coordinate 296,227,133 downwards.
ACGAGTGGCTCGAGCGGAAGCATGCCATGCTACAAACCGCGCAGTACGAACTGTACTTGTCTTCCTACTTGCGCCTCTTTGGCCTGCCTGCCGACCGCACGAACGACACCATAGCAGCTATCAAGTTTGCCGACAGCTTGGTCGAAGAAAACCTGGTTCCATTTCTGGGCGGCGAAGCCGGCGACGACCTCATACACATGGGCGCCTTGACTGGCGGCTCAAACCTGACGGACGCTTTGAACCGACTAGCCTACTGGGTCAAAGAGAACTACACAGTAGGCGATGTTCTCCGTGTGCATAACATTCAACTGCTATCGGAGATATTGCGGCTCACGACGATGACACCGGCGGACTTGCTCTCTCTGAGTTCCGGATGGAGCGTGGCCCGACAGCTGGGCCAGTACGTGTCTCGCGACCTGGCCATGGTACAGTACTTTGCATTCGAGGCGGCTGAGGAGAGCCTGCAGCAGGACTGCTTTGATTTCGTATGGTCTTTCATGTCTCTCAGTGTGGGCACACCTTACGTGGCACACATGGCTTCTACGGAACTTCGTCAAAGTGTAGCCTCCCTCATCAGGCACATTCGGGACAGCCTCGAGAGCAGCGTCCGAGAGAGTTCCGTGCTGACGCGTGACCACCAGGAGAGCGCCAGTTTTCGCCTGCATAGCATGAAAACGGTACGCCCCTTTTGGAATTCTTACCTTTCTGCCGTTTTTCAGAACTGCAACGTCTGCATTTAATTCTTTGAGTCAATCTACAGTCTACAGTACGCATGCACGTAAGCAATGTGGTCGTCATGCGTACACCCAAGCAGACATTAGAGAGACCTTTGGTGCCTATGCAGAGGCGCAAACTCGAATTTGCTTTGAGGAGATCTGCTCAACGGTAGCGTCCTCCGCAATGCTGTCGCGCCAGCGGCTCGCATCGTAGCGAACCTGGTGGGGTACGAAGCACATTCTTCACTGCAGAAGCAGAGAATGCGTAACAGAAATTCATCAATTACTTTACTTCGCCACATTTGTTGAATTTGCCAGTGTGCTGCCGACAGTGCCCGCTACCAAAAGTGCGAAAGGGGGGTGAGGGGGGGGGGTACTTTCGACACTTGAAGCGGCCTAATTTGGTGAAATATTCGTTACAGGCAAGCACAGATGCGCAGGAAAGATACTATTCAATGTGGGAGCAGCATGAGATTAAGCATAAAAAATGTCAAACGTTCGGCCAACAACACAGTTTCAATACTTTGGTCTAGAGCAGAATAGAAAAAAAGATGTCCAGCTTGCACTGAGTCGTGCAAGGCAGCACAGCAGAGAGCTGGTCAGCACTCGGCTGGTCCTGGCTTGAGTAGGCACACGTGCATTCACACCTCAATGCACGAAGTGTTCACGTGATCACATTGTAAATCACGATTATTGGCTAGGTATCGATTGGGTTCGATTGGGTATCTCAGTTTCAGTCGATTTATTTATTTCTTTCTCTCTCTTTCTCGCTGTTTCTGTCCCCTCTCTCCCTCTATTTCTTTCTTTCTATTTATTGGTTTCTCGCTCTTTCTTTCTCTTTCTGTCGTGCTCTCTGTTTTTTTTTCTATCTCTCTTTTGTCTGTTTCTTTCTAGCACTTTCTCTTTGTGAGTTTCTTTCTCTGTCTTTCTGTTTTCTTTCTTTATTCCCTTTCTTTCTCTCTCTCTATTTCTCTTTCTTTCTGTCTATTTCTCCCTCTATCTCTCTCTGTACTCGTTCCCTCGCCTATCCGAGTTATTGCATCCCACGCCAGACAAATCGGCGCAGCGGGAGGGCGCGCGCCGGGCGGACATGTGCGGGGAGCGAAGCAGACGATGACGAAGCGCGCCGGCATGATGGTGATTGTTTCTTGTCTACATCGCGAACCGGACAAACGGCGGGCATAACAGCTCTGCTGTAAAAAATACCAAATACATAATACCGTAAACGTGGATTGCAAAGAGTGGTTGTTGAGTGTGGGTATAGTTCAAGAGAGGCGGGCACCATTCTGGTCGCTGTTGCTTCACCAACTGCAGGTGCTCTTCTGGCCCGAAGGCGTGAGAGGCGAACGTGACGTGAACAGGCTTTTTGGAGACGTGCCCGATTTGCGGATGCCTGTTTTTCTGGACAACTGGTTCCTTGCTCGACAAGCGACGCGGAACTTCAGCTTCTCCGCCATGGCGGAGGTGTGCATCTTTCCACCGAAAGCTCTAAGGCTGCGCCATGTTCGCGACAGAGATGTTTAGGGGCCGCTTGATAGTAGAAGTGAAGATGTGGAACGCGAGAAGATTTCCAGCTTGAAATATTCGTTCGCTTAGCTCTTAAAATAATATATGAAAATTACTTCGCTCAGCCAGATCATTTCGAATGTGGGCTACGAACTATTCATTTGTTGTAATCGCATAAGATTGATAATTAAAAAGATAATTAAACGAATATCGTTAATACGCACAAAACTGCGAAGTTTACTCTAGATGTAGAAGTTGGCAACCGGGATATACAAATGACAACCATATTGTCACAATGATTAATCTAGATCTAATTTGGACATTATGGTGCACTTAAGAAAAATAAGTCACCCCGGTATAATATATCGTACACCCAGTGGTACACAAGTTTAGACTGCACCATCTCCGGGATCTGCCTGCGAAGTGAGATACATTCGCAAGAACTGACATGAAGCTCGTCGTGCTTCGGTCCCTGTAACAGTCACCCATTCTTAGGCGCATGCCACATGCATTGCGACATCTTCAGCGACTTTATCTGGACGGTGGCACGACAGCACAAGCGTATCTATTCCATTTCGTCAGATACAACGAATAACGAAGGTACTCATGCGCTGCTTCGAGCATTAATTTTTTTTTCTAGTGTTCTATCATTGCTTCTTGCTCCAGTAGCTGCTATTTAAATACGCGGGAATGGAGGAATTGTGTGGCTTGGCATCCACTACATTGAAATTAATTGAATAAGTTGCATTGAAAACAAGGAATTCAGAGGAACTTGGCTGTTTACGCCCGGAGGTGGGCGGCCACCTCATATTCTATAGGCAGCCATGTACTTGAGTTGATAGCCTAGCCCTGTTCACCAGCTGTAGCTGGTCCACGGCACTTGGCCTTGCGAGCTGGGCAGTTGATTGCTAATTTAGAGCACATTGATTTAGGACATCATTGTTAACGAAGTAGCCTTAAAACAAGAATGAAGGAAATCTTAGTAGCAGTTTTCAACTAAACATTAATAAAGCAGCATCTAAAGTGCACATGAACATTTAAAAACGCGAAAGATTGATTTTGTTCTTTACCCCTACGTAATATATACTACTGACTAGTGAGCAGAGCTTTCTAAAAAAATACTCGTAAAAATGGTAAAAATTTCAAATAAGCTGTGGGGCTGTACGTCGCAATTGTCGACTTCATTTAATAGATACAGTTTTCAGAATTCAATATACTATTTCTGGCACTGAGTTATCGATTTCTAAACTTCAGTGTGCACTTTAAAAATGTTTCTTGGCATTCTTTTTATAAAAAGAAAACAATCCCTAAATCAAAATGCTGCTTCCTATACTGCCGGTTGAACTAAGCATATTCTCTTGAATTCAAGAAATCACATTTTAATCGGTTTTGCAGTTTTAGGAATAGGTCGGCAAACTCACTCATGAGTCGACTCACGCAGACTCACTCCGACTCAGATTGGCCCGTGAGTCTGAGTCTGAGTGAGTCCGGGTGAGTAATATTTTGATGAGTGTGAGTCCGAGTGAGTCCAGCTGAGAAAACGTTTAGTGATTCTCAGTCCGAGTGAGTCCGGTTGAGGAAAATTTTGGCGAGTCTGAGTCCGAGTGAGCCCTCAGAGCAGAATATATTTGTTGAGTGAGTCTGAGCGAGCTCCAACTTTTTGCCGACCTATGGTTTTAGGGGAAGCAAATTTGGCCTCGAGGCAAAAAAAAAAAAAAAAAAAAACATCCTCTTGAAGTTGGCGCTACTTCTTAAAAAGTTTGAACGACTCGACAAGCTCTCATTATAACAGAATAGCGCAAAAGACACGAGTGCCGCATGGCTGGACAGGACACGGCACCGTTGTATTGTGTCGCTATTCTTATCTTCTCCCCTGAATATCGCCTATAACATACTTATTTTATTACACATAATTATTTCAAGTGATTGTCATTCTTTTTCGTTTGCACGCACGGCGTGGGACTCGTGGACAAGCTCTAGAGCGGCAATGTATGCACCCGTATAGATGCGGTCATACGTGGTCATACGCATGACGACCCGCAGGTGTACCACTTCCCATTGCTGAGCACCTTGCCGCTTTACGACAGCGGCAACAACGTCCTCGCGGTTCCAGTGGGCGCCACCGTTTTTCCCTTGTACTCACCAGCGCTCGTGCCGGCCGCCAACTTCGGTGGCCTGGCGCGTACTCTGTCCGCCGCGCTGGTCGGTGCCCTCTTCTGGGAGCGCCACCAGTGGGTGCGGGGCGCTGCGCTGTCGCTGTACCGGCGCCGGCTTAACTGCCTCGTGACCATGTACAACACGTACCAGGGACGCGAACCCACGACAGCACAAGGCAAGACACCAAATGTTCGCCTTATTGCTTCCAATAGCGACTCGCCAGCTCCCGTCTTATAAGCATGATAATGTTCCAAGTGCTCTTTCTTACGGGTCGCTTACAAACGACAAAAAACTTCTACGCTCTGTCAGCTGCCATACCGGGGTGGTTTTTATGGGATGTCGTATTTTTTCACCTGCGTTGTAAATGCGCAATGCGCTATGCTGTGTGATCTTCTTGAACTTCCTGTCCGGCTTCACGACGAGTTTGCCAGGACCTCGCGCACAGCTTGCTGTAGCAACGAAGGGACGTCAGCGGTGGCGGAGCGCCTGCACGCAGCACGTACGTTACTGCGCGAAGTGTTTCGGTAGCGTCTGAAACTTGGAGGGATAAAAAAAAAGTCACAGTTTCGCCGCAAGGGCGAAGCAATGAATGCGATAGCAAGAAAAGCGGCCCGTGATGGACGCGCTGCTACGCTGCAGAAACATCTGCCACCCGGCAGGAACTACCGCGCGAGCAGACAGCGGAAGGGCAAGGTTCTCCCTGCGCAAATATTAGAAGACGTGAGCGAGCTGGCCGACGTTCTTTAAATGCGCCCGTTGCGCTCCTCGCGCCATCTCGCTGGTAATAAAGAAACACTTATAAGCGCCTGCCGTCTCCGAGTCCTGCCAGCGGTAAAGGGTGTGTATATAACGCTCGCCGTTAGCTAGCTGAAGTATCTGCGTTTTGTGGCGTGGTGGTTAGCGCCACGCGCTGCGGAGCGGGAGGTCGCTGGTTCGATTCCGCGACTCGGAAGCATTTTTCTGAATTATTTTTCTCTGGGACTTTTATAAATATTTATATACATACTTATATATACGGTGCATGAAGGCGGCGACGGCGACGGCAAAAACCAGCCGAGACTGTCCATATAATTGCTATCGCAATAAAAAAACAATACTAGGAGGGAGCATGACGTCACTCAGCTAGCCGCGGCAAGCCACTTTCCTCCGATGCCGCCACTCACTTTCGGGACGCATGCCTGCGCATGGCGCTTGGGAACTTGTTCCTCCATGGTTTCCGAACTCTTCAGCGGATTGTTTATTCGTCATAACATTAAGTTGCGCCTGCCATCAATCGCCGTGAGCATCGCACTTCGCTTCAAACGTACATTTTGGAAGAATTGAAGAAGGCTATACAATGCCATCTCGATCCTCGTATATATAATTTATAAGGTGTCACTCGCGTTTACCACCACGGTTCTGGAGTTACCAACGCTCTCGCCTGGAAGACCGTGCAGAACGGCCCGAACGTTGTATAATTTCTCCACGCACTACTTAAGCGTATCAACCGCAGTGCACCTTGAACTTCACTGCGTATTAAAGCCAAGACTTCTTTAGATACTCAACCAGGTTTGCTTGGAGTTGGTTGTCCGGCGCCCCCTCGAACACGGCGCTGCACAACGAGTAGCAAAAAAAGTGTGTCAGGCATGAACGCATTACGCCAGGCAACGTGCTCACGTGTAAATGGGCGATACTATGATATAAATCAGAGTAGTGGTACGACGAGACCGCTGGAGTTGCCCGTCAGACCATCAAGGGGGAAAAAGAAAACTAGGACAACGCACCACGCGACTACACCGCGATGCCTCGTCGTAAGGTCTAGCAATCATTATTTCCTTGCCAATTTTCGTTCCGCTGCTTTGACACCGTGCAGAAGATGAATGGTTCGCAACAGCTGCAATCAAAGCGAGGCGACTAGTAGGACCGCGCGCGTATCACGTGACCATCGAGGGCTTACATTTCGTTTATATTTTTTCATTGCTATAGGCCTGAACGTTATCACACGATATATATATATATATATATATATATATATATATATATATATATATATTTTTTTTTCCTGCGTGCTGTCTCAGCCCTCTTGGTTTCCAGGGTCAAACGATGAACGAAGGTTTGCCCAAAAGCGAAACATCAAAGGAGAAAGATAAGTCCTAATTTATCAGCAGTGGTATATTTTGTCTCATTCCGCTTTTGTAAACAAGATGTTAAATAACGCGTTTGCTTTCTCTTGCCCAGCTAACGCGGATGAGATATGAGCTGCGCGCGCTTTTCCTCCATAGCTTTCTCTTCGTTGCCACGCAAAGTCGTCCGCGATAACCGTGTCACTTGCCTTTCAATTAATGGCCGTCAAAGACAAGAAGCATGAATGCGAATCTTTGCAGCTGCACTGTTGCCGACGTCGCCAGTTCTACACGAACGCGAGGAATCAGTGCGGTTTAAAGGAGCACTGACATCAAAATTTTGCATCTTGTTTTTTCTGTTGCGATAAGCAGTCAACGACCCACTTATCACGGCTGGAAAGCTCGTTTGCTCGAGCGCGCGACGGTTAATTATTGGGAGACGGTTTTATAGCGCCCAGTCGCAGTTTCGGTTTCAGAGAGCGCCGAGGGAGGCGGGACCCAGAGTGGTGGCTATGTAAACATAGCTGGCTGCGTGAGCACGCAAAACCGCGTGCACATGAGCACCGCGTCAACTCTTTTCAACGAAGACTTCCTGGGTGCTGCTACAATGCCCTCTGAGACGTTGTAAATATGCGTGACCCCTCCCCCCCCCCCCCCAAGATGCACTGCCGAAGCGAGGACACCAGCCTTTGTACTCCCGTGCAAGTCTCCCCTTCTTTCCGTTGAAAAGGTCTGCTAGGAGAGAGCGGGAGAGAGCGCCCGCAACAATCGTGGCAGCCAACGCATGACGCAGGTGGCGGTTGGTTGTTTACAAGAACACCAAAGGTGCGTTTCGCGTGGAGTGGCGCAACGCGCACTTTAGACGTGATTTTAAATATGTTCTAGGCTATATTATCCGTTGATATTTTGTAGATGATGCGTGTGTGTCCACACAAATCCATCCCACAGGTTATCTCGCCTTCGAAATTTTGTGTCAGTGCTCCGTAACATAATCACGACATATTTGTTTCGCAAGTGCTTTTTGCCTATATGGCCTTCCGGCTTCGCTAATTAAATTGCAGGAGAGTAGGTAGGCGGACTAGTTATACATAGATTCATGACAACAGTGCACATGCGCCTGCAATTGTGTCTTTTTGCTGTTTTCTGTCGTGTGCGTCCACGCTTCCAAGGAAAATCGCGACGCTAATTATATGTCCAGTACAACCATATGCGTGCGGAGGGTTCTTCATTAGGGAGTGGGGAGGGGCATGTGTCACCACAGCCCGCCCCCCCCCCCCCCCCCCCCCTCTCCCAGTTGGTCGAGTCCAGAAGAGAACGAGCTCCGCAGTGGATGAAAAAAAAAAAAGGAAATGAAGCGATGACGTGCTTCTAACAAAGACCTGCCACTGGTCCCCGGCTTTCCGGGGTGAAAATGGGAAGTAAATGGTTCTTTGAATGCAACATCAGGGGCCCTTGGTCGCTGTCGTCAAGAAACATGCGTAGTCATAAGCCTTCAGATTAAAAAATGACGTGAAAGGTCCGTCATGGTATGGGGCAGAACTTGTGCCCCCTTTTAGATGATTAGGGGGGCGCCCCACTCCCCTGCCCCCTCCCGCCCCCCGTGCGCACGCCTATGAATATAACAATTCGCTAAAAATTTATCTTACATTTATATAGTGCGAACATTTTCCTGCTCTATGCAGGGCGTTCCCGCTCTGTGGACGGCGTGGACGAGTCGGCACTGTTCGCCGCCTCTTGGAGCCTGGCACCGCTGCACCGTGCGTACCGCGCTGCCGCGGCGCACTCCCCGCTCACCACTCTGAGCCGAGAGCGCAGGCTCGACGCAGAACAACTGTTCTTCGCGAGTTTCTGCTACTCGCAGTGCTCGCGTGAAGACTCTCTTCGCAGTCGGCTTCTGTGCAACGTGCCTCTCCGAAACTTCCCGGCGTTCGCCAGCGCCTTCCGATGCTCCCGGGACTCCTACATGAACCCACGACACCGCTGCCTGACGTGGTAGATGGCCCGTGGTTCCATGTTTATTGGGACGCACAGTTTGTAAGATATTGCGGAAAACTGCAGGAACGCTCCCACGGATCCTCTTGCCTTGCCTTGATAGTTATACATTGCTTGTTAGAGCAGATAAGCACTTTTTTTTGTTTCAATAATATTACAGATGTTTTAGAAAGTTCAACAAGAACAAGGGTTCTTGTTTCCGATCTTCTGGCGGGACAAAGCGTACGCTGTCACGAGAGAAATACTTTTACGGAAATATATTTGGGCTTCTATTGCTTTCTTGTTTGATTTCAATACTTTCGGGCTGTCTTATTTTGGATCCTGCGCTCTCAGCCGTATATTAAAATCGTGAAGTCACTAGATCATGTGTGCGTGACAACAACCATCACTTCTGTGTACCGAAAGCATTGCTTTCGATATAACGGCGACGCCGCTTATCGATTATTCTTGCATGCAAATGCGTGTTCATTTTTTGATGTACGCACTCCAGAACGACAGACGGGGTCTTGTCAGCACAGCCGACGTCCTAAATCATATATGGAGTTCACTGGTTCTCTCTAATGCAGTATTCGCGTTTCGCGTTATAGCTTTGAGCACCGCGCACATACGACGCGTCTCGGCTGCTCCAGAAGAATGCTCACTGTCTATTCAGCAGTACATTATCTTCGGAAGAAGGCGAACAATTAACCCCTTTTTCCGAGTTGCGTCTGTATGGCGATATAAATAGCGCGCCCAGGCGAAACTCCTCCACGCTTCACGTCTTAGCTGGCAGACCTTGCAGATAAGAAGGAGAGGCCGCGTTGTGCGATAGCAGAGCTTCGCAATTTTTATCGCTTCCTGTCCGGATGAAGTCCAAGAAGTTCGCGCCAAAGTTACATTTCGATCATTCCACGCAGTACGTATATTCTGGGCAATTGGTCCTCGTCATAAAGATATATTTTGTTAATGTTTCCTTTGGTGGCGTTTCTTTTCTTTTTTTTTTTTATCGTGGAGTACGTCTATTTTAGTTCGTGTGTGAATGCAGAAGTATGACGAAACCAGCGGAAGCATGAAATATTTATTTTGATAGAACGAATAGCCTGGTGTGGTCGTACTCATGCCGATAAACATCTGCGTCCGCCATCGGGAATGTTCGAGGAGCATGCATGGATAAAGGAAAATACGACTACGGGTTTCACGTATGTTCACATAGCGCCGCATTTGTTCATAAACCCCGACGAAGACCGGTCCACCGGTAAAAACCGTTGGCACATAAAATTAAGATAACCGCTAAATTGTGTCTCTTTATACGATCAACGGACACAACATAGGTATACGAAGGCGTTCAATTGGCTCGTTTGTATCGCTAATCTAAAACTTTTTACCTACTATCACGACTCAGAGGAAAGGAAACATATCCTGTGTGACCATCTCGCAAGAGAGTTTAATGCGTATTGATCACACAAAGCTCGCCCGTGAAAAATGGTTGAAACAGCTCTCACTGCTGCCAATCAAGTGACTATTTCATTCGGAAGAAAACTATCTCATCGGGGTTGTTTCCTGCATTCACACATTCCGTTGACATTCGTTTTATCAAAACATCAGAGCTCACTCAACTTGCCTCCATGTAGTGCGCTTCGTTTCCAGCGCTCCAAAGGTGAAGTTGGCAAAATCAGATCTTTTGTACTGCACGACTCTGGAGCGCTATACATTAGCAGATAGACGGGAACGCTAGCTTTTTTTTTTTTTTGCAGATTTAGAGCATACAAAGTTACCAAAACTGGTTGAACTCACACAGAGGGTCAGAAAATGGGTACGTGTGATACGCATGCCCCAATTACTGCCGGCACTTAAGTTTTGCAGGTATACCGTGTGGATTCCGCTAATCACGCCCAGTCAACAAATGCGATGCGCGCTGTTACAAGTCATACTGTGATAAATGCTAAGTTGGACACATGCACATCTCGGAAAGCTGCCGGGAAAACTGGTTGGCGAATGCGTGCCGAAAAGGGCCGACACGATTCGAAATACTTTTAGATGTATCCGCGAACCACGATATCGAGACCAGCACTATATGGCAACATTCCTCGATGGTGCGCTCCCGATGGTTGTTCTCGCTTTAATTCTTCATTTCTGCGGTTTTAGGAGATGCGTGGCTACATGCCTTTCATCAACTTTGAAGACACCGTACAACGCATGCACTTCGCATGTCGGTTTGTCGTTTAATGTAACGCAATTACCGCAGAAAACGTGACGAAAAAAAAAGAAAAGCCAACAACACTGGCGCTCTTCCATACCGGCAGTTCACTTTCTGCGTCCGTATTTTTTACGGTGTGTACACTTATCACATTTATCACGCTGCATAACAGTCCTAACTTGCAATTATTGTGAATCAGGGGCGTAGCCACGTCAGGGCACACCCGGGCCCGTGCCCCCCCCGAAATTTTTTTTTTTGCCATAGCATACAGAGCAGAAAATGACACTCGACCACATCTGCCTGCTCGTCCCCACTACAGATCAAGGAGGTGCCCCCCCCCCGAAAAAAATTTCTGCCTACGCCCCTGTTGTGAATATAGTCCGTAGCCACTCAAAAAACCGTCTCGACAGTTAACAACAATGCTAGCATTGTCGACGCCGTCAACACCCGCCACCTATAGTTTCATGGTAACGACTCTTGCAACCGCAGCTCGCTAAGCGTACCACATACATGCAGCAAATTGGCGAATCGGAGGCGTACACGTGAAAGGTGTGCGTACTTTGCCTCAGTGATAATTTTGCCCAGACATGCCACCAGGAAGCGGTCGACATTTGACGTGCAATCACTCCGCATGTGACCACGACCTCCCCGCGCGAGGGACTGCTGTCAATCAATTCGACGCCGATATGAGCGCGGATGAAAGAAAGAGAACGTCAGTGGGGGAGCGAGGCCTCTTGTTTTACGTGGGGATGCCACTCGAGCCGCGAGGTAGCGCTTATTGTTCTCTTATCGAGTCTGGAAGCACTCGTTAAAAAAAGACTCTATCGGCGCTGGTGGGCTTGGCTACACGCCCCGAAATAAGCCTTCATAAAGCATAATCTGGGAAGGGGTTGTCGCTCGCGGCACATCACTCAGGCCGCGGCGTCGATGGGACGGTGCGTACTGTCCATGGAAGGAGGGGGCCTCCCGCACGGCTCGACTGCCCTCGGGCAGTGCGCCTCTGCGGAGGACGTGGTCTTCTGGAGGCCCTTCGCGCCAGCCGTCGACCTGCACGGCTACTCGGATTCGCGTCTCCACAGAAGCACCGTTGACGAGGCGCCGCGGCCACCTGACGCTTGCTGCCGTCCGACCGCGGGCCTGGCTCCGTCTCCCAATTCGGCGTTCCGTCCGGTCAGGGTCAAGCGCCTCCAGTGCTCTTATGGCATCCCCTTCCTCAACAACGGAGAGCTCGTGGGCCACCTCCGAGTGCACACAGGTATACCCACCTACCTTTTCACGGCGCCTCGCGCGTGCTGGACTAAGCTGTCGAGGTGTTTGCATGTCCTACAGAACTGGTTCTGCTAAAGCCTTCATTGTGCCGCATGCAGCAGTAGCCTCATCATGACCAAGCGGCAAGATATGCGCTTATGTCATGAACACGCTGTTTTTGTCGATGACGGTCTCTAAACGTTTTCTTAGCTTTGACAAAGCGCCAGGACGCGCTCCTGCTGCGTCGGTCGCGCACACGCTCGGCGACCACGCACTTTCCGGCATGTGCGCTCCATTACTGCCACTGTATACGAAGGAGCCTCAAAACGGGTGCGTGGCTTTCCCGTCTTGTAGTTACGTCCTTAAGCGTAAACGTGTATCCCGGAAATATCACTCAGTTTTTAAGCGGACTAAGGGGAGAAATCGTCACGATAATGTCGTCTCATGAATTTACCTCGAAGAGTGCCATTAGCACAAAAGGACTACGATATTATTTCGCGCTCTGCTCGGATATCGGAGAAGACGCTGCGCTTGCGTTACCTTATAGGCATGGTAGCATGCAGCATATTGTGCGACGACGAATGGATAGTGACGTCATTTGTTTACGCCGTGTAATATTGAGCCATGCAAATATGTTATTCTGCGTGTGCAAGTACAGGATGCGAAACGTACGCCTTTTGCTACGACGCAAAATTCACGTATTATCGGGTAACAACGAGTCTAGTCTAAATACACAATATTTTAAGAGTTCACACTTGGCACGTTCGCGAGTCGGAGACCGGAGGATGCCGCTGCTTCTATGCAGATAGATTCACTAAGAAGCAGCTTTGAAATAGAACACCTTAGAGAGCAGAGCAGCGGCGCACCTACGCTTACTGTCTCAAATACCAGCCATAAAAAAAATAGGCTTTTTCTCATCATATTACCCGGTATTTCGCATTAAGATCGCTTTCTGGGGTGTACATTTGCCCTGTGTTCAGCGTTTCTTCTTCCACCGTTTTGAAGCTGCGCATTCCAGTGTTCCATGATTCATGCACTCATTCTCAGCGAGCCGCACCTATTGTATATCTCAGAAGTGTAGTATTGTTGTTATAGCAGAAAGACCAGTTGTAGCTCAACGATGCATTTACATCAGTTACTGCACCTCCACCTCGTGTGAGACCGGGGAAGCCAATGCTTTATTCACGCGCAGAACCTAGGAAAAGATAAAGATATATGTACACGAAATAGTATGTCAGTATGTGCAATGAAAATGGATAAGGATAATAAACATAAATAGCGCTCGCATGCGTCTGATCATCATTATTCTGTCATTGATTTCGTACCATCAGCAGACGGCCTCTGTTGTCATTCAGAGATCGCCCGCAAGTCTTCGAACGTCAGGGCTCGTGAAACATCTTGTATCATATATACGTTCCTAAGAGCAAATTTCTGCCAATCCCGATCTTGCACGTACATCGTAGTACAGCAAGGGCAGTCGACTAGTGGCACAGAGCACTTACAAACAAAGCCCTTGCTCCAGGTTTTCGGGCAATACATCAGCAATCTGCGGTTTTTATATAACACTGCATTGTTACGGTAATCGCGAGATGACTTGCAACAAGCCGTTAAAGGCATAAGCAAGCCACAACAATATCTATTATGCGCTACTCTAAAGGGCCTGGTCAGGAGGCAACCGTGAAAATAATGAACTGCTTGTAGTATAATTATCGCGGCAGATCACATACAACAGGTCTGAATCACGAAATAAAAAGCTGCAGAATGTTGTTTAGTATACCTGTCGAGTTGTTGGCGATTTCTGGAGACACCCTTCATGAGTGCACACTTAATCAGGTCATGGTTAAATGCTGGCTATATCCAGGAAACCAGATGAAATGTCCGGTTTCCTGGCTGTATCTAGCACTTTGAGCGGGACCTGATTAAGAGTAATATATATGACCTCCAGTGAGACCTATTTAATACAAGCTCTTTACGCTCACGACGTTTTCCTGTATAGCCTCCAGAATAGCATGTGTGGCCTGGTTTTATCTTTCCACCTTGACTACAGCATTAATTTTGGTCCCATTGAACTGGTGAACTGTACGCATACTCTCTTTCCTGTTACCTGCCGTGGTAGCTTTGCACGTAAGGCATCGCGCTGCTAAGCCCGGGGTTCGCCGGTTCGATTCCCAGCCACGGTGGCCGCATTTAGATGGGGGCGAAATGCAATGAACGCCCGTGTGCTTAGATATAGGTGCACGTTAAAGTACCCCACGTGGTCGAAATCAATCCGGTGTCCCCATTGCGGCGTAGTGGGGACACCGTCATAATCATATCATGTTTTTGGCACGTAAAACTCCATCAATTATTAAATCTCTATTTCGTTTTCTTTCTGTAATGGTTAAAGAAAGCAGACATCAAGATTTACACTTTTTTTTTCTCCTCCGCTTCCTTGAACTCCGGTCTTGGAGACCGGGGCGTTTCGAGGAGTGGGTGATCGAACGCTGGACGACGGCCGCTCTGACGAGTGCTTACGATGCTAGTGGAAGTGCTTTGTGTACTACTGAAAATAATGTAAAATGAAGTTACGCTATACCCCATCGAACTGTACGTTCCTCAAAGTACGAGCATCAATCGACGACAGGTAGTTCGCACGACAGGACGAAAATAAGAAATGTTTTGTTTCACTATCTTTGCTTCGAAATATTATTAAGTATTGATCTCTCCTGTGACCGTTGTATTCGTTCGTTTGGGAGTCCGTGGGATTCTCAAAGCCATGCGCCAGCACCATAGCTAAAAAGCAGCTAGCTTTTTTCTTTCATTATTCTGCCAGGTTCACCACTCGCACCCACACAGGAAAGACCAAGGCGTTTACTTGACGAAATTTAGTTTTCAGCCTGACGTCTTTGTCTTTCATAGTCTCTGAAAGTCTGCTCTTTCTTCTAATACTATTCTTCGTCGCTTTCTTTTGTAGAGCTTCCATCCGCGCCTATTCTGGATCCTTAGGAAGACGTAGTGTTCTACGATATCCATACGTCGTCATTAAATAGATCTGAATACTCCATTCTTTACCTGTTTTCATAACTTCAGTTCTTTTTTCTATGTTTAAAGGAAAGGCCAACCATCACGCTTCGTTTTTTTGCCAAGAGAATGAAAAGTTTTAAGTCTTGTGTGCTTCCTGCTGCTAATGTAGTGTCGTCTGGATATCGTAAATCGGTTACCTTTGTTCCAATAATTTTTACTCCAATATTTCAGCTTTCGATGTCGCAGTTTCTGAGAACATGTTCTGTGTATAAGTTAAATAATCATGTAGAAAGAATACAGCCTTGCCTGACTTCCTTTTTTTTTATTTATCTAGAACTAATCTGTGTTACAAACACTCGTCAATCTCGTCTTGTCAGGTGTATGAGTTCCTAAATATATAGAGTTATAAGGCTTTCGGGAACACTTATTTTGCTAGGATATACTATAAAGACTTGCTGTAACAGATGAAACAAAAATACAAAGGCTTTTGCTATTCCTAACAGGTTTTCATTAATCATCTCATACTTGCATGTGGTCTCTCGTACCGCGCCCTATTCAGAAACCTACTTGCTCGGTCGTCATCTCTCTCTCTCCATGTAATGCTCTAGCCTTTCATTTAATAATTGGAGTAGTTGTCTGCTAAAGTGAGATATTAAGGTGACGCTTTTTATAGTTTTAGCGTTCTATTTCATGACCTTTTTTTTATACAATGGGATAAAGGGAGGTCCCTTCCAGTCTGCTGCCCATTCTACTATTTTGCAAATTTGTTGGCATAGTTTTGTAATTGCCTTGATTGATTTTGGATCTCTGTAGGGATGCTGTAGTCCACTTGCTGTGCTGGGAAGTATACGTAGTCACTGTATGGCCCACGTTAATTCATTGTCTGAGACTGTTCGTTAGTTCATACTCGAAGTCTACGCGAGGCTCTTCCTCAGTTTCATTTGAGAAAGACAATTCCAGCGCATTTCTTTCATCTTTTCTTTATGCCTTCCGCCATCGCAAAATGCTTTCCTTTCGTGTTAGGGATTACAGTGAAACCTCGGTGATACGAATCTCGCGGGACCACCAAAAATATTCGTATCATCCGAAATTCGTATCACCAGAAAGCATAGAAAATTAGCATGCGACAAAAGAAAGCTGGCATACATTTTCATTTATTGTTTTTCAGGGCCGCAGCAACGTCAGGAAGAACCCTGAATGATTGTCAGTTAAGTTTTTAGATGTCGGCAATCATACCAGCACTCATAAATATACGGCCTGTTCGCGCGTATTTAATTAATGAACCAGGTGCGTTGTGACCCGCGACAGCAGTAGCCCCTTACAAATTTTAGTATGCTTTTTTGCTTGACACAAGAGTACTGTAGCAAAAGTAACAAAAGAAGCGCTCTGACGCGATGGTTCAAGGCGACAAAATTACAAAACCACGGTCCTGTGTTATGATTTTGTTATCGCGGAAGTGTTGGGGATGTTTTTGGGGAGATTTACGGCCGTGCCCGCACAAGTGCGATCTCAACGGTCGCACATGTTGACGTTCTGAGGCCCGACTCCTTCGCCAAGACCGTCCTCGCCTTCTTTCGGTCCTCGTCCATAGGATGTCTCATGCACGAGGCAGGCACGTGTGAACACAGTACAACGACAGCAGCCCGCGTTGACGCGTTAGAAAAAAAAAGCATGGCGCTAATGTCCTCTGTAATCTAAATGCGAAGGCACACGGAGGCACATAAGAGCCTCAAAGATTCGCGCACACAATCTCGGAGGCCGTGACGCGTCTCTGGAGGTTTATTCTGACCCTTAGAAAAGTGTTTTTCTTACACCGTGATTCTGACAATTTGGCGGGGCGGAGCGCATGCCCACTCTTGCGTTCCCGCGCTCGCACGTGCTTGGCGCGTCTTCCGCGACAGCGCGGACAGCACCTCTTCATACCTGGGTGGTAGCGTAGGTTCGTATCAAACGTCGCTGGGTGAAAATCGGTTCGCAACAACCGCACTCCATTACATTGCAGGCCAATGGGCCTTGGCCGGGACCAACGAAAAATTCGTATCACCCCGAAATTCGTATGAGCTGTGATCGTATCACCGAGGTTTCACTGTATATCGAGAATTGGTTGGAAAACTCCTGTGATTTCTTTTACTTTGCTGAAAAGATTCCTTGCTCTTCCATTTGAATTTCTGGTGAAGATTTGTTTACATTGCAATAGTTGAGCGGTGAGATATGTCGTAGGGAAGCACTCTGAATTAATATTATGATCCACGATACTGTAGCGCACGTTTAGACTAAAGCACGAGCATTTTTGCATTTTACCTCAACGGAAAACAGCTGCTGCGACAGACTAGCGCAAACAAAAGCTTCGGCACTGTGGTCGGACATTGACGGCCTCTGTTCAGCTCCATGGGCAGGGATCCCAGCGTCTCAAACGGCCTCAGCACTCTGCATAAAAGCGCCGTCTTTCTACGAGTTGGCAAACCAATTATATACTCGTTACACGCCTGGCCGGACATCAGTCTGTCAGTGGGGATGCTATTCTGGACACTGGAATTCCACCGTATTGACAAATTCTGCAATGGCAGCAATTTAAGTCAATCAATGAAGCCTTAGCAGCCCAATCAGAGCCGTCAAGATGGCGAGTCGGGCAACATGGCTTAATTCGAAAGTGTAGTACCTCGCGGTATATACTTTGAGAGCAAGTTTTTTTATCCACGCTCTTGGCTGATTTCAGCTGCGGAGTTTTCCCGCGGAAATTGTCATAACTTCCATAAAGAGAACCTTTGCGACTGGAGTATATGTTAGTGCAATATCGACATATCAATATTTTGGAGTTCATGAAGCTACATTACATACGCAAGAATTTTTTTTTTTGAGATTTCATTATTTCTTATTGTCCTCGTAGCCAATCTCTTTGACAGTGAGGGCGCCTCTACGTCAACCAATGTTGAAGGGAAAAACGAATGATAAAGGAATCATAATATGGCCTCTGGGCCGGGACAAACTAACGGTTCTGTTATACTGCGTGCTCGCAATTTTCGCGCTGCGTCAGTTGTCTAAGCGGAGCGTATTCTATAGCGCATGAACGCGCATGAATGGAATCGAACGAAAGGAAGCCGTAGATTATACCGGTCGTGGTTTTAGGCCTACTTCGTTAATATGTCGGGTGTAATAATTTAGAAATAATACAGAATTTTAAAAAAATCACTTGTGACAGACAGTATAATCATATGTCGTCGAGCGCGATCACTCCATGACTACATGCAGCGGACATTACTTGCGTTAAAACAGAAATAAGATTAGATTAATTAACAAAAATCTACTAATTATCTTCTTTATGATTTACGTTATGGTACACTGTGCAATTTACGAATTGTAACAGATGAAGTGGCAAAATGTACCCACTTTGACGAAATTTTCAGGATCACACCACTATGTAGATACTAATTTGCACAGTGTGCGACGAAATACGTAGGCATACCAGGTACTTTTCTGCTTCACTGCGCAAAAACGACGTTTTGTTAAGAAAAAAAAATGTAACTAGAACTACAGTGTTTGATGGCGCTTGGAATGAAATCCACATGGATTTCATTCCAAGTGAATACGCCTTGCGAACTCACCCGTTACATTTCGTAACTGGTGACTACCAATGTTTGCGAGCTGGCCTCTATCATCGACAGCTGCTGTCGTGCCTTGTCGAGGTGTCATCTTCCATGGATCTTTTCTCTTGTTGACGTCATGTATCCCCTTGGAGACACCGCGTACACCGCAGGAAGCGGTAATGACAACGGGGTTGGCAGCAAGGTTTGTTGGCATTCTCTGCGCAGTGGTTACGCATTCGACACACGTTCTGCGAATGTATTGTGAACACGCATCGAGCCGATCAATAAGGCGATAGGCTTTATTATACTTCCAGTCTGATAAAGGCGGCCTTCGCGGCGGCGAGAGAGCCTGCCGGCCGTGCGTCATTGTTTGCCTTGATCAGGCGTATAAGGGATACATGATTTACTGATTGTCAAGACGCTTTCAAAAAGGGGGGAGCTCTTTTTGTGTGTGTGTGTGCCCCTTTCCCCATCGCTGTGCCTTTCTTTATTTTTCTTGTTACCTCAATGATGCAATGACGGGGGATTTCACCTGCTAGTATGCGCATGTAGGAGCCTTGAGACCTGGTGCGCAGTGTCATAGCGTCTTTGCACATATTCCAATGCAATGTCATTTTGCTGTTCGCTGGGATCTAAACGAAGGTCGAAAGCATATAAGCTTAAATTTACAATCGTGCACCTCTATACCTACTCTCGTGAACGAACGTTCGTTTACCAACCGCGACTGTCACGCTAAACTTCAACATTGCTGACATGTAGGTGCGCGGACTAAAATACGACAGTGTTTGAGTGGAGCTTGCGTGTCTCAAAATATGTAAAGACACCCAAAGAAGAGGAGGCCGCGTCTGTCAACTTGGAGCCGGTGGACAGACCGTACGTTTACGTGTCGACGATGCGGGTGCGCTTTGAAGACGCGGCTAGGGAAGAGACAGGACACACACTGCGCAACTTTCAACTTGTTTATTAGAAAGAGAGAAGCGTCACATATATACACTGAAGCACGTGACCAAGGGCATGAGCATTACAAATCACTGAGCATTCAAAAACTGCAACTCTTTCTCTGATAATGACAATGAAGCTATGCTTACATATGATTCTGTGCGTTCAAAAATTTATTTGGCCTCTACTATGATTGTGAAGGAAAAAACAGCGCTACAAATGGACGAGGACTAAGGAAGAAAACACGACACAGGCGCTGAACTCGCAACTGAACTTTATTGGAAAACACACGCACACATATATACAGCAGCTGACTCGGTCACATGACCCTCCATATCGTCTGCGCAGCAGAGCAAACAAGAACTACACAACTAACAACTCATGACGAATCTATACATTTGTAAGAACATCCGTGTCGTGTTTTCTTCCTTAGTCCTCGTCCATTTGTAGCACTGTTTTTTCCTTCACAATGATGAATCACCAACTAGCCCAAGTTTCTCTTCTAGTGCACTCTACTATGAGTCTGGCGGATTGATTACGGTTGCGGGATATGACGGTGCACTGATCAAATTTCGCGGTGCATGAGCACCTTTGGTAGTGAGTTGCTAGATGACCGTAGGAACCATTCTTGACATTATTATCGCGTTCTCTTAGGCGTTCGTTTATGCAACGCCCTATGTATACCTTTCCACAAGAAAGCGGAATGTTGTACACTATGTCATTTTGGTACTGAACGAATCTAATTTTATGGCTCATGTCACAGACGGGTGGCTTACTGGAGCACGGCTCTGTCAATTTGCACAGTCTGGATAATTTTTGCGGGGCGGAAAATACGACGTTCACACCGGCCTTTCGAGCAGCTTTCTTAAGGTTGTGTGGAATGCGATGAATGTATGGAATGACTGCAACCTTCACGTTCCTGCTACTCTTATCGTTGTTCTGTTGACAACAAGATTGCTTCCCTATTCTTTTTACTAACCCATCAGATACCGACACTAACGCGTGGTCAGGGTAGCTTGACGCCTGCAGGCGACCTACTTGTTCTAAAAAACATTGCTGTAGAAGATGAGGGCATGATTTCTTAAGTGCATTATTTAGGCACATGTTAGCGATGCTTCGGCAGAGTTTACGTTTACGTGTCTGACACCTTTTATGATTGTTGATCGTGGGATTTTAAGTAGTGCCACAATCTTTTTTTATTTATTTACTTATACACACTGCAGCCCTGATTGGCCTATAAAAGTATTTAGGCGCACTTTGGTGAGATTCCTGTGATATTTTAGCAGCAGCGGCACCAACTTGGACAATGATGGCTTGGCTCAGTATGTAGTGACCTCGCTATGTCAACGACGGGATCTGATAGTTGAGTTGGCGTCAACAAGAGCCGCTACCAACTATGAGCAGTGAGTGCGCTGCGGACTCGGAGAGGACGCAGCCTTCGTGCCTCGCTTTCCAACGCTCATTTATCTTCGTTAACTCGGCGACGGGGAGCAACCCTGCAAGTTTTATTAATCTAATCTCATCGATTGTTGAAATCGAAAATGGGAGGCAGCCACGGCGAAGATGGGTTCGGCAATCGGCGGCGCGCTTTCCCCGAGCTTCGAGGTCGTTCATGCAAGAAGGAAAAAAAAAAACAGAAAAGTTGGGAGAGAAGGTGTATATGCGGTTGCATACGCGGAAACTCCCGAACACTCATCGTGGCAGCGAGCGATAATATTGTGCACCTTTGCTTCCTTATCAACGGCAACAAAGCGGGAGCCCACAGCGGTGATGTGAAACCTCTCCTTCGGTCTTTCTTATTTTCATGCGAGTCCTCTTCGCCTATCTTTACCGTATAGCGATTACAACGCTTTCACTGCGTCCTTCGTGTCAACCATAGCTGGTTTGGAAGCGCTTGTCGAGTGCGACGCATATTGCAGAGGAACATGTCTTTACGCTCAATAGCACCTGTTTCAAGTTAAAAAAAAAAAGGGGGGGGGTCTCACATTATATGAGAAACCACAGGAGAGCTATTTGACACTCCCAAATTCGCGAGCAACGTTAATATAGCCCACTCGCGCATAACAGCTATACCGGGTGTTTTCACGTAACTAGAACTAATTATTAAAAAATTAGGCAGATCCCACGCGTTCTGGGAATCGGTTTCATGCGAAGCAATCAGCGAGTACTTCTATGCTGTATTTTATGGCTTTGAGCCAAGCGTTACGAGGTGGATCGACGTGTTTTTGTTAAGTGTAGTGGCTCTGTGCACATCGTGGGCTCACAGGGCCCGTCGACAAAACTGGCGTTTAAAGGGTAACTTATGGTGCGACGTAATGTTAGCCCTCACGTTAGAGCACATACGTCAGTATTATCGAAACTAAGTGCACTTTATGGTGTAGTCAGGTGAATATCGTACGCAACTTTCGTTAATTTACTCCGGGGTCTAGCAATGCTTCAATATAGCTTGCTGAATCATAGGAGTACAAATGTAATGTTCAGGCACGTAGCCAGGATTTTTTTTTCGGGGGGGGGGGGGGCAAGGCCTAATTGTTCGAAAGAAAGTCTTTCCATGGCAAAAAGAAGAAAAAGTTGCCCGGGAATATAGAAGGTTGGACGAATTGCGGGGGGGGGGGGGGGGGGCGCCCCCCCTCTTCCTTTGCCTACGTGCCTGGTAATATTTATTAGACTGTTATAAAAACGGAGCCAGCACTGGAACCACAGACGTTAATCTAGTATGACGCCTGTATCGTAGGGGTACATTTGTAGTGTTTATTGCTTTCTCGTGAAATTAGATAGCCAGCACCACAAACACAAGTGACATTGCACCGACATTACGCCTGCATAGGCTGCTTTTCCAAACCACTTTATAGACCTGGCGTGGCTCTGTGGTAGAATACCCGATTGCCACGCAGAATGCTTGGGTTCGATTCCTTCTGGGTTCCAATTTTTATTCTTTCCATTCGTCGTGTCAACGCTTCCGATGTCAGTTTTTCTTAAAGCTATCGCATTTACATTACCAATGTCTGTTCTCCCCGTCCGTTCCTGGGCAGATGTAAACTGTCAATCACCTGTGGCGTATACCCGTACACCGAGACCCGTGGTAAACGGGTATGTGCCACACATGCCTGGAGGAAATGGTTTGACGACGTACGCGACAGGATTTTCACGTTATTCATGTCATGGCCCGACAGTCATATTCGTCAAATCTTCTTACCCTACCATGCCAATTTTGGTCTACATTAAGTTAAGGAGGCGATCATGAGAGCACCCAGACGTAGGCGGCTAGATAGATAGATACGTAGATAGAAACGCGTAAAGTGCCAAAGGTTCGCTAAGAAATGCTTCGCATTTAAAAAATAAAAGTGGTTCACTGCAACTGATGTCATATTCCTCTGGGATATTACTGCTTCTTATGTTATCACCCTGACTGTCTCGGCTGCTGTACAGATCTCTGCAGAACTCTTCCGCTACCTCAACTATTCTATCCATATTGGTTGTGACCTTGCCTTCCTTGTCCCTTAATGCATACATCTGATTTTTGCCTATGCACAGTTTTGTCTTCGTAGCTTTGAGGCTTCTTCCGTTCTTTAGAGCATGCTCAATTCTCTCCATATTATACTTTCTTATGTCGGCTACTTTACGCCTATTGATCAACTTGGAAAGCTCCGCCAGCTCTATTTTGTCTGTTGCATTTGAGGCTTTCATAGCTTGACGTTTCTTAATGAGGTTTTTCGTCTCTTGGGATAGCTTACCAGTGTCCTGTCTAACGACTGTACCCCCGACTTCCACTGCACACTCCTTAATGATACTAGTCAGATTATCATTCATTGCGTCAACGCTAAGGTCGGTTTCCTCGGTTAAAGCCGCGTACCTATTCTGAAGTGAAATTCCGAATTCCTGAACTTTCCCTCGCAGAGCTAGTTCATTAATCGGCTTCTTGCGTATCAGTTTCTGCCGTTCCTTCCTCACGTCTAGTTGAATTCTAGATCTTACCATTCTATGGTCACTGCATCGGATCTTGTTAACTACTTCCACATCCTGTATAATGCCCGGGTGGTCGCACATTATGAAGTCTATTGCATTTTTAGTTTCGCCATTAGGACTCCTCCACGTCCACTTACGAGTAGTCCGTTTTCTGTAGAAGGTATTCAAGATCCGTAAATTATTGCGTTCTGCGAACTCTACTAGTAACTCCCCTCTGGCATTTCTAGAGCCGATGCCATATTCCCCAACTGCATGATCTCCAGCCTGCTTCTTGCCTATACTTTTGCATTAAAGTCGCCCATCAGTACAGTATACTGTGCCTTTACCTTACTCATTGCTGATTCTACGTCTTCGTAGAAGCGTTCAACCAGTTGATCATCATGGCTTGATGTAGGCGCGTAGGCCTGTATCACCTTCATCCTGTACCTCTTATTAAACTTAATCACGATACATAACACCCTCTCATTAATGCTATAGTATTCCTCTATATTGCCAGCTATATTTTTATGAATAAGGAACCCCACTCCTAGTTCTCTTCTGTCAGCTAATCCACGATAGCATAGGACGTGTCCGTTCTTCAGCACTGTATAAGCCTCCTGTGGCCTCCTAACCTCACTGAGCCCTATTACATCCCATTTAACACCCTCTAATTCCTCGAATAGTACAGCTAGACTCGCCTCACTAGATAAAGTTCTAGCGTTATATGTAGCCAAGTTCAGGTTTTCAGGGCCCTAGATTGGGAAGAATTAGGGATAAGAGTTAATGGAGAGTATCTCAGTAACCTGCGATTCGCTGATGACATTGCATTGATGAGTAACGCGGGAGACGAATTACAGCTCATGATTACTGAACTGGATACGGAAAGTAGAAGAGTAGGTCTGAAAATTAATATGCATAAAACTAAAGTAATGTGGAACAATCTTGGCAGAGAACAGCGCTTGGCGATAGGTGGCGAGACACTGGAAGTTGTAAAGGAGTACGTCTACTTAGGACAGGTAGTAACCGCGGAGCCGAACCATGAGAGTGAAATAACTAGAAGAATAAGGATGGGATGGGGCTCATTCGGCAAGCATTATCAAATCATGAATGGTAGTCTACCACTATCTCTCAAGAGGAAGGTATATAACAGCTGCATCTTACCGGTACTTACCTACGGAGCAGAAACCTGGAGACTTACAAAGAGGGTTCAACTTAAATTGAGGACGACGCAGCGAGCGATGGAAAGGAAAATGATAGGTGTAACCTTAAGAGACAGGAAGAGAGCAGAGTGGGTCAGGGAACAAACGGGGGTTAAGGATATCATAGTTGAAATTAAGAAGAAATGGATATGGGCCGGGCACGTAGCACGTCGGCAGGATAACCGGTGGTCATTAAGGGTAACTGACTGGATTCCAAGAGAGGGCAAACGCGTGAGGGGAAGACAGAAAATTAGGTGGGTAGATGAGATTAAGGAGTTTGTAGGTATAACGTGGCAACAGAAAGCACAGGACCGGGTTGATTGGCGGAACATGGGAGAGGCCTTTGCCCTGCAGTGGGCGTAGACAGGCTGATGATGGTGATGACTGCAACTGAATGTATACATATATAATCAACGACATATGGTTTGCCGTCATGTGGCGCTCTTTAGGTTATTTTTTGTATTGCGCTTAAGTAGTTAATTAACTAAGATCAATTATGCAAAAATTGGGGGACGCTTAAGCTTCGCCTTTAAGAGCTGAACGCGATAGCGATATTCTGTTCCTACTGCGCAGTTCGAACACTACGAGGGTTTAACAGAATGCGCCCACTAAGGCGTGTGCCTTATGTAATGGGTAGCATGCTTTAAACCAGGAGCAATTATGCGCGAGAAACTTTTTCGAAGCTGCGATGCACCCACTACGTGGTCTTAAGGGAATACGCGCACTAATGTGTGCGCCTTTTGTAATGGGTGGCTGTCTTTAAACCACCAAGTCGTTATGATATTGGCATGGTGTGACGCCCGATGGCAATGTACGCTTGTACCACGCAACATTACTGCGATATTACATCTCGTACTGTGACACCTGTATACAGGACGCGTATTTTCGGGAAGCATGAAAGTTACTTTCAGTGCAGCTCCAAGCAGAGGTGTGGCTGTGTGGTAGAACACCTGCTTGCCACGCAGACGGCCTGGGTTCGATTCTCATTCGGACCCAACATTTTTATTATTTATTTTATTTGCAGCTTTTTCGATTTTTCGGTCACGGACATGATGATGATTTTTCGCTCACAACCAACGGCCCCGACGCCGACAGCGCAATTTCTGCGATACGAGCTCTTTAACGCTATCGCGTTAATAATTTTAATATTCACTTTAGTTCCAACTGCGTTTCGTTACGCTGTAGAGGCCATCACAAAGCGACCGATTCAATTATTTGTGGCAACGCACTATCGGCGTCAAATGAAACCCCAACAGCGGCAAGCATTCGCCGTCCTGTAATCACCATGGACAGGAGCGCATATGCGCAGTGCTGTCAAACATGGTGCTCGCGCCTGTCAATGGTGATTACTGGAGGGCGCGCACTACGCCATTGCGAATGCTTGCCGCTGTTCGGGTTTCATTTGACGCCGATAGTATACGTACATGCTGTGTGGTGATTTTTTTCCGGCGTTTAAAGAAAGCCCGTGAAATACATAGAGTTTCTTACTATAATACCTAGAGGGAAATCTGGCGCTACACTCTAAGAAAAAACGGAGTGTTTGGAGAGTATTTCTGCCACACAACAATGATCGTCATCCACCTCGCGTACTTTCCTCGCGTTATCACCGCGGTCCCGGCACTTCCCGTTCACGAAATGCGCGCGCGTTATCAGCGTGACATAGCATTCTTCATAGGAAAGTGACGAGAGCCGGGTTTTTAAGAAAAGGAACATGAGCAAGCCAGATGACGAAAAACGCCTATTTTCATTATTTATTTTCGGTAAAACACCATGTATCATAAAAATTTCGGAAGGGGGGGGGGCACCCCCCCCCTGGCTACGGGCCTGGGTCCAAGCAACGTGTTTTCGAAATTTCCGCTGGATTTTTTACTGCCATCCTGTAATGCTAGCCTGGTCTTGGTAACCTGTTTGGTTATCAACCAATTTTAGCACTTTTCGACAAAAATGACGCAGATAATTAAAAAATAGCTCACTCACCAGTTTTGCGCCGACCGTCCGCTTGCATGTTCGCATTCGCGAGATCGCAGTGTGTCCTTTGCCGCACGGCACCATCACACGATGAAGGTTTCCGCAACTTTCTGCTGTCGATGACAACCTTCGTTGACGCTTTTAGTCGCTTGTAATGTCCACAAGGTGCACGGAACGATTTGCTTTTTCCAAGCGCGGCCGAAGGCTTCGCCCAATCCTCACTGCACTTCGATTCGGGTGGCTTGGCCTGTGCAATGTTGGTTGTTATAAAAGGGTTCGATTTCGATAGCTCGACGACACTAGGTTTGCAAATGATACAAAAAGTTTATTTACATATTTACAACTGTTAAAGAGCTAGACAAGGATCCTTCATCTATCGTTGCTTGACGTCTCTCTTCACTCCTCGGCCGCCGACTCACCCCGCGCAGGCCACTTCCTTTCCTTTTTGTTAGCTGCACCGTCCGGTCCAGCAAAGAGGGGTACAAGCCTGGTCATCATCCCGTTCCCAGAACATATAAGCAGGGGTCCCAATCACCCAACCTCTACCTTGCGAAGGCAAGTGTCGGTCAGAGACCCCGCGATGGTTCGAACGAAAGGGAAGATCTTTAACAATGGTTTCTGGGGACCGGCCGCCCGGCGATCACTGCCTACGTCACTGCTCCAGCAGCCAATGAAAGCCGCTGAGCGATGCGCCGGAGTACTTGAGGAGCATCCACCGGAGTATAATCAGGAAATGAGCGCCGTTTTCCTCCGTCCGTCGCGCACAGAAGTAAAACAGCACCGAATGAATGTATATACTCTGGCACTTCCGATGTGTTCGAGTTTGAGTGAGGCCACCGGAGTGTAGCGGGAGCATCATTCCCCAAGATCTCCCAGCTGGGTATATTTTCGTTTACAGTGCAGGGACCTTGATAGCGCATGAGTAGTCGCGTGGTTTTCTTTCACATTTCGCGCGCTTTCTTTAAATGGCGAAAAAAAAATAGTGCAGCTTGCGCTAAGTCGTGCAAGGCTGGGTCACAGCAGAGCTGGTGGGCACCTAGCTGATCCTGGCTTGGTTTGGCTTTTACCGTCTCACCTCTCCCTTGCCCAACCCTTACTATACTATACTATACTATACTATACTATACTATACTATACTATACTATACTATACTATACTATACTATACTATACTATACTATACTATACTATACCACGGCCGCTTCATGGAACGCACGCACGGAGTGCGGCCTGTCACGTCGCGGGGACTTGTATGGGCGCAGCTGTGAAAAAAAAGTTGTAAGTTGCTGCCGCTTTTTTGGTGGGGGCGCTAATAGTACGGGATTGCTGGGATTGCTAGGGATTGCTCTCCCCCGGGAAGCCGGCACTAATCAGTGGCGGACGACATTCTCTGTACGGGTTGGAGAGACGTCGCTTCTCGCCTGCACGCTTCTTTTTTTTTTTTGTGCACACACGTCGTGTTACACGTAGCGCTATGCCGCGCAACTGTTGCGGCGTGCCGCTGTGTAATACGAATGCAAGAAAGGGCCCTTTAATCCGATACCACGAGTTCCCGTGCGACGCAGAGCGCCGTAAATCATGGCTAAATAACATTTCTTGCCAGGGATCAAAAGGAAAAGGAAGCCTTTGGAAGCCAAGTGACAGGTCTTTGGTGTGTTCACTATGTATACACTTCACAGACAAGGACTATAAGAAGTCAACGAACCTGAAGATGTTGCTTCCAACAGCTGTTCCCACTGTCTTCCCGAACTACCCAGAGTATATGCGAAAAGAAAATGGAGAAACACAGGGGCGGAAACGACGTCGAAGCACCTGTGGCCGTGTTTTTGATGCAGTGGAAGGAGCAACGCCTGACCGTGAGGAATTGGAGCATACAAGAGTAAGTGAACTTGCCTCATTTTCTTCTGAGAGCGATGAGCGACAAGAACTCGACAAGAACAGCAGAAATGCATCCTGGAAATGTTTTGCTTGTCGACAAAGCATGTGAAACAACGCTGAACATTGTGAACGTGTTGAATGATGCGAAAATGACAGAGCACCGGCTCAAAATGAAAACTGAACGTCCACAAGGCGCGCTTCAGAAACTACAGGAAGTGCATGACATAATGAGGCAGCAACTTCAAGATTACGATGAGAGTAAAGAAATCCAGGACTTTGTGGAGTTGCTCAAATCAGCCGACGAAGGGGGCAAAAAAGCTTTTTTCATCATCAACCAAGTCTGCAATTTCGGCAGCAAGAAGCCTAAATATGACGAAATATTATTATGAGAGTGTGTGCTTTGGAAGGCATGTTCAAGTAAAGGCTACGAGCACGTGATGACGAGAAACCTTTTCAATTTGCCGTGCCGGGTCACACAGCAAAACTATGTTGGTCAATCAATGGGTGAAATCAACGAGTGAAATCAACGGGTGAAATCAACGGGTGAAATCAACGAGTGAAATCAACGGGTGAAATCAACGGGTGAAATCAACCAGAAAATATTTATCCAACATTACGCAAGCATTCATAAGATCTTTAATTTTACGAATTTTCTTTTCCACGGCAAATAAGCCCACTCAATCAAGGCGGCCGCTCGATAAATAACTCGCTATTTTTTTTTCAACGGTGGTCGTATGGCCCTAGATGAGTTCGCTTGCAAATGTACGTCATTGGGCCTCATGTGAGCCCATTAGTGGCATTGCGGGCAGCGGTGAGATTTGCACAACTCTCGGGACTATAAAATCTAAACGCGAAGCGCTGCACGAAGCATGCGGACACAGCCAAAGGAACGTTCTCATCCGCGTGGACTTTTCCCGCAGCAGCAGCGCCGCTGCGGCGGCGCAGAGAACGAGGCTATTCACGCCGGTTTCGGGCGACGTAGCAGGCCGCACCCCGTGCGGTGCGTTTTCATAGAGCGGCCGTGACTATACATGGCTATTCTTGCTCTCTTGTCTATCTTTTTTGTGTCTATGTGTTTCTATCTTTTTTCTCTATGTCTCTGTCTTTGTCCTATCTTTTCTTCCCTTTCTTTCTCTCTTTCTTTTTTTGTCTTTCTCTTCCCTCTCTATAGTCGTTCTCTCGCCTCTTATCTTTTTTCTATTTCTTCCCTTTCATTTGTGGAGATAGGTTTGCGAGAAGTTTACCCTGCGAGCGCGACCGGGAAGGGACACGACGTTCTCCACCGCGGTAGCGCACAAAGACGTTACGGTCGGGTTCGTCAGCTCTTTGACATGGCGCAGAAAAGGCACTCGAGGCAGGCTGTCAACAAACACGGGTTAACCCAAGATGCAACACAGTACGACAATCACTGGATTGCGGGCTGTGCGGGGTAACTCCGCAAGACCGATCGCGAGCAAGCTTGCCGGCGGCGCTAAAAGTATCACGCAAAAGGGAGCAGTCGAGCGCACGGACGAGAAGCCGCTTGCCAAAGCAGCGCGTGAACCCTTCGTGATGACTTGCACCCACCCATAATAATAATAATAATAATAATAATAATAATAATAATAATAATAATAATAATAATAATAATAATAATAATAATAATAATAATAATATATGGGGTTTAACGTCCCAAAACCACGACATGATTATGAGAGACTCCGTAGTGGAAGGCTCCGGAAATTTCGACCACCTAGGGTTCTTTAACGTGCACCTAAATCTAAGTCACGGTCCTCAAACATTTTCGCCTCCATCGAAAATGCAGCCGTCGCGCTTGCACCAGACAAAAAGGCCTAGCGTCGTAGCCACGGTCGCCATGTTGCCGTTTAACGGCGGTTCCCGATGCTCGAGCCGCGCGGGGCCTGCACACGCTCTAGCTGGGGAACGAGGCGCCGGAGGGGAGGGCGCTCACGATTCCCACACACTAGATCCCACACATTTCCCTCTTTCTCTTTCTATCTCTTTATATCTCTCTCCCTGCTCGGTCTCCCCTTCACCTTTCCCTCCTCCTCACTCTCACTTCCCTTTCTCACCTCCTTGCTATACTGCTATGCTATACAAGGCTATGCTAGGCTCTGCTAGCGTGCCTGGATAGCTGAGTGGCTGAGACGCTCGCCTTAGGATCGTGGGCACGCGGGTTCGACTCTCGCCTCACCAAGAATTTCTCTTTCTCTATCTCTCTCTCTCTCTCTGTACTCGTTCTCTCGCCCATCAGTTTTATCGAATCCCACGCCGGACAAATCGGCGCACTTGGTCTGGGAGCGAAGCAGAAGAGGAAGGCGATGAAGAAGAGGACGAAAAGAGCGCGTGCCGGTTCGTGATGATGATAATTTTCTATCTACGACACACGCCAAACCTCGACCATAACAGCTCTGCTGTAAAGATCACCACGCAGCATGTACGTTACCAAAAAAATTGGATCGGTCGTTTTGTAATGCCCTCTGTAACGTAAGGAAATGTATTTGCCCCGAAACTGAATATTAAAAAATCCGCGTAATTGATCTTAGTTAATTGACTAATTAAGCGCAATATAAAAATTGTCATAAAAAGTGCCATATATATGACAGCATACCATATGTCGTTGGTTTCATTCAGTTGCGGTTAACCACTTTTTAAAAAATCTTTGGTTCTAGTTACGTGAAACACCCGGTATATAAGCGATGCGCGCGCCTATAACATGAGGCAGTGAACATGTCTCAGTATACCTCGCACAGTGATATCACTTGGATGTTATTCACGTCACCTGGCTTCGCTTCGTTGTTTTGTCATTTTGCCACGACGATGTTCCCACGTGGACAGCTAAACAAAAATTAAGTCTCCCGATGAGCTTGGTAATCGGACGTGCATCTCGTTATTGATACCTTCGACCTGTAATGTACCATCGGAACCGTTTGTACTCTTGTTACCTAGAAGGCTCACTTGATATTCTTTATTCTTTGTTATTACTACCCAAAACATTTGTTAACTTGCTTGTATAATGCTGTTATCTTATATAATGCGTTATCTGCCTCGTCTCTGCTCCCATCTCTTGGGGACGAGCCTTAATTGGCAGAGAACTCGCCTGACGCAAGCAGGATATCCCGATCACCTTGTGGTATCGCTCGCAGAATGGCTGTTCAAAAAACCGCCTTCAATCGCCAGGTCGGAAGGACAGCTAATTTTGGTGACCGAAAAAAGTTTGCCGCTATGCCGTATCTGCACAGGATATCCCACAACATAAAAAGGTGGGTGCTCGAGCAAACGTTGGCGTTGTGTTCACGGCCTCAAATAAGGTAGCTAAACTTTGCAAAAGCAGCAGCCCAGTTGCTCAAGGAAGACTTGGCTGCAGTTATGGAGGACGCCGTATAGTGGAGGACTCTGGAAATTTCAACCACCTGAGGTTCTTTAACGTGCACCTAAATCTAACTACACGGGCCTCAAACATTTTCGCCTCCACCGAAAATGCGGCCGGGATTCGATCCCGCGACCTACGGGTCAGCAGTCGAGCTCCATAACCACTAGACCACCGTGGCGGGTTGCTTCTCAGAGATAGTATGACGGTCAGATTATTATGGCGAGCTTCAGTTCTTGAACGAGGATCGGACGCTCAATACACGGGCTTTGCAGCTGTGCCGCCACCGAGAGCACGTGTAAAACAATAAAAAAAGAAACGAAGTGTTGCGATCCAAGTGTTGGCGTTTCTTGGTGCGTGAAAATCGGGTCACACAGCCCTTCTCTCTCCTGTGCGCAGGCGACCGGCCGTACAAGTGCGAGGCGTGCGAGCGAGCGTTTGCGCGCAACGAGGAGCTGACGCGTCACCGACGCATCCACAGCGGCGACAAGCCGCACACGTGCGATTTGTGCGCCAAGCGGTTTGCCCGCAAGGACCACCTCAGCAAGCATCGGAAGACGCACCTGGACGAGACACACAAGCGCGTGCACGTGTGCAGTCAGCCCGGATGCGGCCATCGCTACACGCGCACCGACGCACTCACCCGCCATCAGTGGACGGCGCACGCCATTCGCCGCTGCAACCGCTGGCAACCACCCGAAAACCCCTGATCTGAATGCACTCTCTGTGACCTTTGGTGCGCAGACCGAAATGCGAGGGGATGCTCAACCTTTCCGTCATCCTCCGATGTGATATGTCATTAACGTCTCTCTGTTCTGACACGTTTGTCTTGTCCATTTTTCTTTATTTTTTAAAACTATTTTGAACTGATGAAAAATAATCTTTGGCGTACACACCGACAGGAAGTGGTAGGTTTTACATGTATACTGCGCAGTCCTATATAATTTCGCCGTTTGTCTCTCTGGTTTTAGTAAGCACGTCCTCCTTGCTGCACGTAGTGGCAGTTACCTAGAGGCAGCTGAAATACGCCATGGTTGCCCTAATCACCAGTTCACCAGCCTGACCTTACAAAGAGAACTACTGGCCAGTTGATGGGCATATTCTTGTGAAGTAAAACGAGCACTTAATATTTGAAAGGGAGGAAAAGAGGCAAACATGGAATCTTGTCTACCACTTAGCTATATATTTTTGTTTGCTTATCTTTATTGTTTCAGTGTGCCTGAAGGCACTAACAAATTGAAGTAAGTCTAGGAAGGGCCGCTGTGGAGGACTGTGGCGCCAGCGATGAAGGTCGGGCAGTCTGCCTGGAAGACAGCTGGTGACTCGGGCAGAATGAACGCCCAGACTCTAGGAGCTGGAACAGTGCCAAAGGATGCATCACGGGGGCAGCTGTTCTTGTTTTGATACCCGCTCGTTTTACTTCATATGAACATCATATAATCCACTACACTGAACATTTTGCGCCGGCCCAATTCACTTCGGAAAATTGTTCACCGTGCACTAACTGATCGGCGTTTTCTTG
Organism: Rhipicephalus sanguineus; assembly: GCF_013339695.2. NCBI lineage: Eukaryota > Metazoa > Arthropoda > Arachnida > Ixodida > Ixodidae > Rhipicephalus > Rhipicephalus sanguineus. The sequence goes on along the minus strand of NC_051176.1, from coordinate 296,193,829 downwards.
GCTGTGGAGAGAGTGGGTGCGGATTAACCTCAACTGAGCACGCAGTCGTGAGCGTATCCGATCATGAATTTAGAACACCCATACAAGAATTTGTAAAGGTGTTTCGAGCCTTGTGCTTCCGGAGACAATGGCCGAAATGTCGCAATTTCGAAATGCTTCCATTCACTTCATTGGTCGAACACGTGCTTGTAAGCTGTGCCACTTGATCTGAGCTGAAGTGCCGAGTGTGCGAAAAAAAAAAATAATGTTTTCGCGATACCACTGGTATTTAAGCTTTTTCTCGCGGCTACATGCAAGCGTAAGCAATCCGTGTAAACGTGCAATGTGGCGATATTATTTTCAGTGAGACAAGGTTTTGCTGAAAAATGTGCCCCCCTCTTAAGGATTTCTGGCTATAGTAATCTCAAAGTTCATTTCATCTCACGCAAAGCTTGCCGGAGCATATTCCCCTCCAAAACTGTCGTTTTGCAGTTCGTTTAAGATTCGCCAAAGTCACCGAAACACGTTGTTATTTATGTTGAAAGGAATTTAGTTGCACTACGGTACTCCCTCCAGAAATGCACCTTATGTGCAACATTTGCAACACTCGTCGAACTGCGTGTCGTTATACATGCATGCTGAACCAAACGATGAATTTCTCCCAAAAGAGATACGCGTGTGTGTGCGTGTATGCCATCGGTATGTAGGTGGGAAGGGGGGGGGGGGGAGTCGTCGCGCCATTGGATATGCCCTTTCGTTCCTATTCCGTGCTATGAGGCGTATACTACACTATTCGATGAGGCGTATACTGAAGCAGCATATCGCTTATGTAATCGAGTCCTATCTGTCTTGTGCATTCTTTCTTTTTGTGCCTTTCTTTCTTGTGCGCGCTGCTAATTCCGGTTCCTGTTCGTCTTCGCATGAGGGGTATACGTCTCTGTTTTTCACAAAGGGACACCATCGAAATCTCGACAGCCTTTGGCCGAGCATGTTCTACCTGTTGATGACTGTGATCTCCACGCAAAGGGAGGACTCCTCATTCCAAATGCGCACGCATATCACCTCATGTTCGTTCGTGCAATATTTATGGGCATAGTTATGTTTAAAGCTTTATCCCCCTCGAACATTGTCATGACGCGGAAACATTTCACCGCGGTAATTCAGTGCAGTCGTGCTATATGCGGTGTCTCGAGGGGACCACCATAGCTATGCGACAACACAAGCAGGGGGCAGGTTCCGTACAGATTGTCCGCGGAAACTGCGATTGATTCGGTTCCTTTACGCCCTACGCGATGACCTACAGACCGCCTTAGACTGCGTGTTATTGAATCACCGTGGCTGTCATTTCATTCAGTACCCACCGTAACTAGGTGATTACGGAAAAAGATAAAATTCACATACCGAATGCATTACGGAAGGGCTTTTTATAAAGCAGCAAGAACCCCCTGCAAGAACATGACGCAGCTTTATTCGTGTGCGTCAAGCTGGATGGGCTGCAATAGATACATGATTCTTGTGCACAGCAACATCAAAGCTAAGGCACAAAGCTAAACGGGTCCGATCCAACATGGGTCTGGTTTTTTAAAGTGTTCTCAGGTACTTAATCAAATTGTACAACTGTGCCCGGAACGCATCAAACTAATTTCGGTGCAGGTGACTGCATCTGTAGAGAACGACACTGGCAACTGAAGTGCGTATTCAGCTTCACTGTCTGCTTTTGGTTATTCAAATGTCCCCAGCTATTTGTTGTATCGACTATTTGTTGTACCAGCTATTTGTTGTATATTTGTTATACAATCTTTCTGTTTCTTTTTTTATATAGTCACTTATCTTATCACATAGAATAATGGAAATATGCATACAATTCCAACTTGAAGTCACTTGTCCTGCAAAATGTCGATCTCAAATTATGTGCCCCCAGGTAAGCTTCTCTTGAATATTTATTTGTACTCGTGTGCTTGTTACCAAACAATTGAAGCAATGAGTTACAACTATATTACTGTCATCATCTACTTCGATGTTAAGTTTTCGTCTTCCAGTTTCAGAACACGATTCTGCGAATCACGTGACTTCCCTCAGACATAAGCCAATCAAATTTTAAAAATTACTTAGATTTTGGGGGATTAATAGGAAACCATCAGTACAGAGTTTCTCTTGGTGCGTTCACCAGTGCCTATTCAATGAAATCAGCAAGGAATAAGGGTACGCGAAAATTCGAGAACTTCGACTAACGAATCAGATAGCTTTCTATTCTGCTCGGTAATTTAGTCCAATAAAGCATATTCGAAATACCGAGTATTTTTCGTTTATTTTTCGAATAATTAGCACTGGCGGGAAGACCCCAAGGAACCTCACGTCCGGATAGCGATGGGCCATTTTTGCTATTTTAGTCATTGAATTACCATGACGCATGCAGCCCAAGCTTTAATGGGACTATATAGATCACTGCTTGAAGGCGTTTTTGATTGAATCTTGAATGTTATTGTAACTCACAGTTACATAGTGTCTCGAAGGCGTGAGGCGCTGCTGTACACGAGCTTGCCTCAGGTTACATATATGTGGTATTTCTTTTTCGGTTAAAGGTAATCGTGATGTTCCTTTGTTAAAGTTTGTGAAGGTTTGTTTCAAATAAAAGTTCGGCAGATCCCACGCGTTGTTGGAATCGGTTTCATGCGAAGCAGTCAGCAAGTACTTCTATGCTGTATTTTATGGCTTTGAGCCAAGCGTTACGAGGTGGATCGACGTGTTATTGTAAGTGTAGTAGCTGTGTGCACATCGTGGGCTTACCAGGCACGTCGACAACACTGGCGTTTAAAGGATAACTTATGGTGCGACGTAACGTCAGCCCTCACGTTAGAGTACACACGTCAGTATTATCGAAACTTAGGTGCACTTTATGGTGCAATCATGTGAATATCATACTTAACTTTCGTTAATGTATTCCTCCGAGGTCGAGCAATGCTTCAATATAGCTTGCTGAATCATAGGAATACAAATGTAATGTTTATTAGACTGCTATAAAAGCGGAGCCAGCACTGGAACCACAGACGTTAATCTGATATGACGCCTGTATCGTAGGAGTACATATGCAGTGTTTATTGCGAAAACTAGAAGCAGCGCGAAAAAAACGACGACAAAAATAGGAACACACACAACAGGACTAGCGCTGTACTGCCAACTGAATGTTTATTGAAAAATCACCACTTATAGCTATGCCACTAAAAACGCCTTGTCACACAAAAAAACGCCACAAAAACATTCAACGATTGCGGACATGCGTATTGCTAAACTAACAGGTGTTTATCGAGAAAAGATCTCTCATGAGTAGTTAAACTAAGTGACGCCGCGCTGACACACTTATCTCCAGCTTTATTGATAAAATAAGCTTCCACGATTTCTTTCTTTTTTAGATTTTCCAAACGTCAAAAAACTAGTTTGCCCGAACTTGGGTGTGCATGCGCATTTTTTACAGTGCGAGGCTAGATGGCTGCCATAGCCATTTTTGACATTGTTCTTATGTTGCCTGGCCCTATCATTAAAGCATTGCCCAGTTTGTCCAATGTACACTCTCCCACAACTTAATGGTATCTCATAAACAACATCAGAGGTGCACTTGGTGAACTTCGTTTCATGGTTAGTAGCGCATATCAATTGTTTTCGACCTTTCATAGCATTACACAGCGTTGAAAGTTTACGAGGAGCAGAAAATACGAGGTTGACTTGGTGCCTGTTGGCCACTTTCTTCAGGTTCGCTGTGTAATGCTATGAAAGGTCGAAAACAATTGATATGCACTACTAACCATGAAACGAAGTTCACCAAGTGCACCTCTGATGTTGTTTATGAGATACCATTAAGTTGTGGGAGAGTGTACATTGGACAAACTGGGCAATGCTTTAATGATAGGGCCAGGCAACATAAGAACAATGTCAAAAATGGCTATGGCAGCCATCTAGCCTCGCACTGTAAAAAATGCGCATGCACACCCAAGTTCGGGCAAACTAGTTTTTTGACGTTTGGAAAATCCAAAAAAGAAAGAGAAATCGTGCAAGCTTATTTTATCAATAAAGCTGGAGATAAGTGTGTCAGCGCGGCGTCACTTAGTTTAACTACTCATGAGAGATCTTTTCTCGATAAACACCTGTTAGTTTAGCAATACGCATGTCCGCAATCGTTGAATTTTGTTGTGGCGTTTTTTGTGTGACAAGGCGTTTTTAGTGGCATAGCTATAAGTGGTGATTTTTCAATAAACATTCAGTTGGCAGTACAGCGCTAGTCCTGTTGTGTGTGTTCCTATTTTTGTCGTCGTTTTTTTCGCGCTGCTTCTAGTTTTCGCATCATGAACCGACTCGCCCAAACCTACAAGTTGTTGCTAACACAGTGTTTATTGCTTTCTTGCAAAATTAGATAGCCAGCACCACAACCACAATTGACGTTGCACCGCATTACGCCTGCATAGGCTGTTTTTCGAAACCATTTTATAGACCTGGCGTGGCTCTGTAGTAGAGTACCTGATTACCACCCAGAATGCTTGGGTTCGATTCCTGCTGGAGTCGTAATTTTTATACTTTCCGTTCGTCGGGTCAATGCTGCCGATGTCTGTTTTTCTTAACGCTCTCCCATTTACATTAGAGAGTAATAGCTAAGCGCCTCAGCGGGCCAGCGGGCCCAGCGGACGAGCGGAGATGCCAACTGCGCATGCGCGGCACGCTGGGGCCATCAGCGTTTTTACGGAGCGGACCGCTCAGCCGCTGGTATCCTCTGCTCAGCGGAGCGTGGCCAGCGGACCAGCGGACCAGCGTTTTCGCGAGACAAGAGGCCTACCCCCAACACAAGCGGCAGCGGCATGTTGTCGGCGATACCCGCCAACATAGCGCTCGCTCTGCTCCAGGCGAAAAAGTCCCGGCGCTGATTTTCAACATAAGAAGACCTCTGAAGACGAGGGCATTTGGAGATGACCTAAAGTGGATTCAAATCATCGAAAGCTCGTGTTGATCTTTTATTTCGAAATTGGAGACAAGAAGACACAAGAAACTTGAGAAAGTATATGTGCTACTTTGACATCTTTTCCGTACAGATTACATTTGATCGCGTGTTCACAGACGTGCAGAGAACTGCATACATTTCGCGTTTTTCGCAAGCGCGTCTTGTCGAGACGCGGTCAGCTTGGCTGCAAAACGACGGCGAAACCAAGTGGACGCACCTTCACGCTACGCTCAACTGACTCCACAGCGGAACGCAAGGTGCGTTCTACGTTCAACGAGCGGGGCGACGCTAGGCCGCTTAGCTATTACCAGAGTCATTCAATTCTCTTTATGGTCACGAAACTGCACCGTCACGCTATGGGCGAGCTTCATACGCTGCTCGAAAATGCCGCAACGCGCCGCCGCTGCGCCACAGAGGCGATCGTCTGCGCCGTCCGCGTATTGAAATACTCGCGCAGTGCGAGACAAGCTGCTGGATATCATATGTTCAAGTTTGAGGAAACGCTGTCGCAGGACTAGGATGCCTAACAGATGTTGCGTGCCGGGGTGCCGTTCCGGGTACAAGGGAAGCAAAACGGTGTCGTTGTTTTGTTTGCCGTTAGACAAGCAGCAGCGCGGGAAATGGAAGCGGGCCATACCGCTGCAAGAAAGCGGTGATAATTAACTTTGAGTCGAAGTATACACGTGTGTGTGCGAACCATTTCAACGCCTCGGAGATTATCACTGCGTATGATTTTAACATCAACGGCGACTCCGTGTCGCAGAAACGCGACAAACCAACGCTGAAGGCTGACACCGTTCCAAGGATTTTTGAGGACTTCCTTCGTATCTCACAAATCGCAAACCTCGATCTCGCTCATCTACAGTGCGACCACCATGCAAACGACCACGTGAGTCACCCTGAGAAGAGCTACGAGCGTCGCCGACGCCCTGTTTAGACCGCACCGTAGTGCGTGTCGTGCGGAAACGCCTGGCAAGAAAGGGACCAACGGGGAGTGTAACTGCGCGCCGATCACCTGCTAAGTGCTGCACTGCTCGGCCCTGTCGGCTAGACGAAAACAAGTCATATCGGTTGTACGCCAGAGTGAAAGCGAAGCACTATTACAACGAATAGAAGCTGTTATGAGAGTCAAGTGCAACTCTCGCCGGCGCACGCAGCGAGCGCGCTCACCCACGTTTCTTCCCTATCGAGCTTCCGGACCCAAACAAGTGCAAGCCTTCGAGCCCGGACGCCACGGATAACTCGCTTCAATGTGCCGAATGAGGAAGAACTACGAAGAACACTGCCAGCTTTAACAAAAGTAAGCTGTTCGTCAGCGGTTGTATTCCCGCAGAGTTACCTGCCACAACTACGAAGCGATACGAAGTAGGCTTCGCTACGTCGTCGGCACCAAGCCGGCCGGCGGCCGGTGTGAGTGCGTTGCCGGTGCAGGTGAAAGAAACGTTGCGTAGAATATGCTTCACAGAAAATAATGTCTTCTGGAATAAAGTACAGGTCAAACTGTCTTTCTCTACATGCCACAACTGTTGTCAAACATCTAGCGTGAAGGCGAGACGAATCAACTTGAGGCCGGCGGCGTACAGCGAGCGACTTACGAGCATGGTGAAACAGCTGTGCCTGAAGGTGCCAAAAGTCATACAGAAGTCCCCTGCTACGGTGTTCGTAATTATATATCTTGGTATTCTGTCGTTAATCCCCGAATTTTTGTATTTTTTCTGCTGATACCACCGCGAGCTGCATGTTTTAATTGAGCTGGTTTTTTTCCTCCCGGGTGCTCATTTTAAAACAGAAAACGCGTTCAGAAATGTATTTATGCATGCTGAGTGCTAGAAGTAAAATCGTGACAGCAAAGCGACCGTTGCGGAAGTTTAGAAAGCTTAAACACCGAGGCTTCCCACACACAACCTCAGCGATAGCAGCGTTTGCATCGCCTCTCAAGCACAGCTGCGCTTCTGGCGGCGGCCGCTGGCTCCATATGAAACTGACGCGGCAGTTTCGTGACCATAAGAAGCATTGAATGACTCTGCTATTACTCTTCCTTTCTTCTCGCGCTCCGCTGATCTCTCCGCTCTTCCGCTGGGCCCGCTGGTCCGCTGAGCCGCTTAGCTATTACTCACTATTATCAATGTCTGTTCTCGCCGTACCTGGGCAGATATAAACGGTCAGTCACCTGTGGCGCATACTCGTACACCGTGGCCCGTGGTAAACGGGTATATGCCACACGTGTCTGGAGAAAAGAGTTTGACGACGTACGCGACAGGATTTTCACGTTTTAAATTCGAAGCATTTCTTAGCGAACTTCTGCTACTTTGAGCGTATCTATCTATCTATCTATCTATCTATCTATCTATCTATCTATCTATCTATCTATCTATCTATCTATCTATCTATCTATCTATCTATCTATCTATCTATCTATCTATCTATCTATCTATCTAGCCGCCTACGACTTTGTGCTCTCCTGGCCGTTTCGTTAATCGGATGTATACCAAAATTGGTGTGTCATAACATGGCCTTATTACGAACATAAATGACAGGTCATATCATGAAAATCATGACACGCATGTCATGAACAGCGTGATTTACATTCCACGACCTTAGGCTCTTGTGGCCGTTCCGTTAATTTCATATACACCAAAATTGGTACGACGTGACAAGAATTCATGCCGAACATAATGACTGGTCCTAACATGCAAATCATGACGCGCATGTCATTTGCAGCATGATTTACATGACATGGTCTCTGGGCGCTCGCGGCCGTTTAAATGAAGGGATATATACGAAAACTGGTTTGACGAGACATTTCTGTATGAAGAACATAACTGACTCGTGGTAACATGAAAATCATGACATGCATGTCATGTATGACATGATTTACATGCCACGCTCATGGCGCACTCGCGGTCGTTTCGCTAGATTGATATACACCAAAATTGGTATTGTGCTATGTGACTGTATGAAGAACATGAATAACAGGTCGTAGCATGAAAACCATGACATCCATGACATGTATGTCATGATTTACATGCCACGCTCATGGTGCATTTGCGGCCGTTTCGCTTGCATGATATGCACCAAAATTGGTAATGCGCGACACGACCGTATGACGAACGTAAGTGAGAGGAGGTAACATGAAAATCATGACGTGCAAGTCATGTACAACTTGATTTACATGCCACGCTCATGGTGCGCTAGCGGCCGTTTCAGTAGATTGATATACACCAAAATTGGAATTGCGCTAAGTGACTGTATGAAGAACATGAATAACAGTTGGTAAGATGAAAACAATGACATGCATGTCATGTATGTCATGATTTACATGCCACGCTCATGATGCATTCGCGGCCGCTTCGCTAGCTTGATGTACACCAAAATTGGTTTTGCGCGCAGCGACTGTATGACGAACGTAAATGAGACATGGTAACATGAAAATCATGACATGCATGACATGTGCGACATGATTTACATGTCATGGTCATGGCGCATTCGTGGCCGTTTCGCTTGCGTGATATACCCAGAATATGCGTTTCATTGGCATGGTGTATACTAGATTGTACATGCATGCGTGCATGGCAAACATGCGATATATGGTGGACTAGATGCCATGGCATGAATGATTTCATTTGGCTCAAAGACAAACAAGGCGATGCCATATGCAGCTCTTTGCTGGCTGCTTCGCATTACATCGATTCCCACAGTGCGTGGGATCTGCCGAATTTTTTCATGTCATGACCAGACATTCATATTCGTCAAATCCGCTTACCCTTCCACGCCAATTTTTGGTCTACACCAAGTGCAGGAAGCGATCATGAGAGCACCCAGACGTAGGCGGCTAGATAGATAGATAGATAGATAGATAGATAGATAGATAGATAGATAGATAGATAGATAGATAGATAGATAGATAGATAGATAGATAGATAGATAGATAGATAGATAGATAGATAGATAGATAGATAGATAGATAGATAGATAGTTTTGGTCTACACCAAGTGCAGGAAGCGATCATGAGAGCACCCAGACGTAGGCGGCTAGACAGACAGACAGACAGACAGACAGACAGACAGACAGACAGACAGACAGATAGATAGATAGATAGATAGATAGATAGATAGATAGATAGATAGATAGATAGATAGATAGATAGATAGATAGATAGATAGATAGATAGATAGATAGATAGATAGATAGATAGATAGATAGATAGATAGATAGATAGATAGACTCAAAGTGCCAAAGGTTCGCTAAGAAATGCTTCGCATTTGAAATGTTGTGGAATTGTAGGGCTGAACTGAAAATGGTGTCCCTACTGTCCGAAAACTATTCGTATAGTATTTGAATCGTATTCGTATTCCATTCGATTTTATCACTTTTTGATTCCTATTCGATTCGGTTCTAAAATTTACTATTCGCACACCTCTACCACGGAATCTTTCATTTTCCGTCTTTGAGGCTTGAGTCAGCCACCCGGCGATGGGAGTTTGGGACACTTGCGCTCCCGGAGTATATGTGCTCTGTGTTGGAGTGATGTCCAAAGTTTGCATATAAGAAAAACGACAATGCAGTGCGCGTGATATTTTGTGGAACAACCTTTCTCTTTAGATAACATGACAAAGCATATACACTGCCGCCACATAAACAACCTAAATAAATGTATTACTTCCTTAGTAGCACGCAATGTTGGCACAACGTTGAAGCAACTTCCTCGATGTTGCAGCAACGTTTTGTCAACATTTGGTGCTACTAGGCAAATTGCTGAAGTTCGCTTTTTTTTTTACTACAAGTTGTCTTAGCTGCCATGGGTGAAAAGAAAGCAGGTTATATTGTCTTTCATATGTGCACTGTTTTTTGTTGTTTGTTCGTTTTAGATCATAGAACCTACCTGTTCGCATCCCTGACGTGACTGCAGCAAGGGCTAATCGCGTTGCTTGCTTAGCAAATACTTAACACAGCAAGAAAGAGAGAGGAAGACGGTACTACCGAAACGGCTTTTTCCGGCCTCATTAATACAATTAAATATGTACAGTTTTAGTTATAGAGGTGGCCGGGAGCCGGACGAATCTCTTCTACACTTCTTTTCAAGGAAGGCCGCTGCTCTCTCTTTCTGAGCGGAAATAAACAGCGCACGGAGACGGGAAGAAGTCCCCCGTCAGGGCCACCGCTCCGAAGCTGCGTCCATCGAATGCAGAGTTTCCCCTTTCAGTCTACCGCCGGGGAAGATGAGAGCGCAGTCCAAATTACGTCTGAGGGGTTCTGTATTTCCGCGTGAGTGATGCACCCGTTCGCCGGGGTCGTGAAAAACCACTGCTGCTGCCTGGTAAGGCCGACATACGGGCGTCCATGGTGCAGCAGCAGGTGTCCTTCACACGACGAAGGTGGGCACCGATCAACTCAGCTTTACTACATTTTTTTTTCATCTTCAAGCTCGGCGCCGTAGCCCATGTAGAGTACACTGATCATGGGCCCCTACGTTACCACAGACGAGCACCGAAAAAAGACGTAGTGTCTTCTATAGCTCCTATGGCTCAGCGGGGCGACACTTTCTTGCTTCTGTATAGTGACGTGCGTTTGGAAGAGGGCGTTGGCGCCAGAGTACGGGGCCGGCGACAGTTCCTGACGCGAGAAAGAAAATACAACGTAATATATTACACTGCTAATAGGCAGGCTTCAATAGTCCACACACAGCTCATGTGGTTAAAATAAAGTTTAGAGGCACAGGTACGCCAATTTATGCCCATGGGTAGTGGAGGTAACATGAAAGATCCCATGGACATCTATAGCAATAAACAACACGTCCCACATTCAAATTAAGACATCACAAGTGCATCACACCCGGACATTTCTATATAGGCCCACATATTAATAGTCGGGCTCCTAGACATTCGGTACTTCAGTCTCCTTGAAAGAGAAGCCTATTCCCTGAAAAGCTGAAAGTATAACCCAAAACCAGAATTTCTCAAGCTCGTGCATAAACCATAGTTTCCGTTTTTTTTTCTAATAGCACTGACTTTGAAAACTTAGGCTAGTTGAATATTCCACTTTTTTTTTTTTTTTGCTGTAACATTTCGTGTCGTGTGATAGCAGGATTTCTTTGTGCTGCTGTTGCTCCTGTTTAAACGAGCGCTTTTCGTCAATAAAATGTGGTTAAAGTTTAGCGCCCGTCATGTCACTTTGCGTTAGTCATTTCCACTGCCCGCATGGCATGAATCCCACCTGTGTCAGGTGGCCGGTGGTCTTAAATAAGGGAACTGGCGAACCTCCGTGCAGGCGCCCGTTCACTTGAGTGCACACGGCGTATCTGTTGTTCTGTACGAAATACGAGACGTTGTATGCATTGCTTTGATAGGGATGCGCAGCGTTCAATCGGTTCAGTGTCCACCACGTGCATTGCGGATTTCTGCTGCAAACACTCGCAACGGACATTGAGCAGCTCTTCTTATGCCACATTCTACTCACATTAATTAGAACTAACAAACAAGAAAGCCAAGGAAAGTATAGGGGATGTTATTTTGTAGTAATTATGATGTAAATATGAAGAAAGTAAAGTGGACGAAAAGATTCTAAGGTCGCAGGTTCGGTCCACCGGCAGGGACCGAACCTGCGACCTTAGAATAACGCGTCCGATGCTATACCAACTGAGATACAGCGGCGGTCATCCCCCCCCCCCCCCTCCCGTCCATTTTATGGGGTATATATGTGCATTTTAAACTTGGGAGTGTTAGTCAGCGCCACTAGTAGCCATGACGGCGAGTGTGAAACACTGTTTTTCTGCATGCTGGCGTCACGAAGCATATGATCTTTATTACGAGCTGGCAGCTGATCAATAACCCCTCGTATACTACCTTAAGACATTCAGTCTGCCAGAACGAGACCCTCTCTATGAATGAACGAGGAAAGGCGCTATGAATGATCGAATGCCAAGGAAAGTATAGGGCTACATTTTCCTTGGCTTTCTTGTCTGTTAGTTCTAATAATGTTGTGTCTAGCAAAGAAAGACGAGCCCTTAAAATTGCCGTTTCTTCGTTCATTCTACTCACATTGTGTGATATCTGTAAATAGAACATAATAAGTTTATAGTTATATTTTGCTGTGTAGTTACGTGAGATCCTATATCGCTTACAGTGGTAATAAAGCATTGGAACTCCCACACGGAAAATTTGATTTGTCACAAGATCATATATACAATCAATCGATTCGACAATAGCACACAATGCTCGTAATTTGAGCATCCTTCAAACAATTACTGTCACGGCCGCTTCAGCTAATTATTTTCAATTGCTTGCACCAGCAGTATATGCCCGAGGCAGAACGCAAAATGTATACATTAGACCCCTGCACTGTCGGGTTCTTCGCTACGTGGGCGCAGTTAAACCTCTCGTAAACAGCTCACTGGCACGCTGAATTTATAACGTAAGCATAAAGACGGCAGCAGTCCTGGTCTGCAGGGGCGTAGCCAGAAATTTTTTTCGGGGGGGGGGGGTTCAACCACACTTTATGTGTGTTCGTGAGTGCGTTTGTATGTGCGCGGGTATATATACGCAAGCAAAACTGAAAATTTTCGGGGGGGGGTTTGAACCCCCCAACCCCCCCCCCCCCCTGGCTACGCCCCTGCTGGTCTGCATAAAGTAAACAATGCGATTGGTCGTCTTCTATTGGACTACTAAGGGCTCGAATATCAGCTGGCAGAATTTTCTCTCCCCCAATTCACCACTCAACTTTTTTTTTCCCCCGATTCCTGCGAATGTCGATGATAACGCGTGTATAATCGAGAACCTACCATGCTGGGCCCGTGTTCTCAAAGAAGTTCTTAGGCTAAAATTGTTTGTGTTGGCCAGTCATCATTTCTTGGCCACCTGTCAACGACCAAAAGGTCGTATGAACGCGAAGCTCCGTCAATTCAGCCCCTATATTTACAGATTTACTTTTCATGGGAGCATTTCGTCTTTGGCCGACGTTCGAGCGCTTGTCATGCATGAGAGTGACCGGCATAGTAACGGCACGATCATCTCACTGCTGGCTAATCACGTATCGACGGTACCTCCGTAAATTTGGGTGTAATACCTGAGACCATGACCCCTGCTAAAAAAAGTACTTATGCAGGTGTATGAAACAAGGGAATTTTGAGGGCTCGTTTCTTTGTTTCTTACAACCTTAATGAAAACGAACAGATAATAAAGCCCAGGAAGGTATAAGGGACGTTAATTGTACTGTTTTAAGTGTATTGTAGTAATTATGATATAGATGTGAAGAAAGTAAAGTGGACGAAAAGACAACTTGTCACCGGCAGGGACCGAACCTGCAACCTTCGGATAACGCGCCCCGTGCTCTATATCAATAGAGCTACGACGGCGGTCGTCCTCTCGTCCACTTTAACGTGTATTTATGTGCAGGTTTAAGAGACGCTTGGTTGCGTTTTAGGGGCGAAGCTCCTTAAGACCTGGCCTAGTCCGCCGTCCACGTCCGTCACGGTACACGAAACCGAAACCAAAACTGAAAAAAAAATTGTGAAAAAAATAACTACATGAAAGGGCGCATTAAACATCGAAAAAAAAAACACATCTGTGGAAAAAAAAATACACGAGAGGGTGCACCGAAAACCGAACAAAAATCGAAACTGAATAAAAAAAATAAAACATCTATAAAAAAAAAAGATACACGAGAGACCGTGCGTGCACGTCCTCTCACAACGGAGAACACGCTGCAATAAAACTATTCAACGGAACCGTCATGACAGTAGTTTTAAATGTCTCCCGAGGCAACATAGAAAAGTACATCGATCTAGCTATAAGCGATTATGAATCAAAGTACAAGTACAAGTCGTGCTAGTCGGTGACTTTAACGCTGACATCACCGACAACGACTGGCTTGTGCAGTATTCACGTCTCGATACGCTCTACGATGCATTTCGTATGACTGTAAACAGCCAACAACCATTAGGGGGACGTGCATAGACCTTGTATGCCAACTTCAGGTTAGATCAGATCAAAGAACCATTGGCTCTACATTTCATGGATCATAAAGCGGTGATAATGAAAGGAAAACGGAATCCAGAACTCAACACGACATACGAATTATGACCAATAAAATGTATATACAGTAAAGTAAAAAGTTGGGCGAGTTGGTATTTGTTCATGATGACTGAGAGGCGAGAGAAAACGGCACACAACCAAAAAAAAGTACACGGGACGATGCGCTACTAGCAACTGGAATATTTTTATTCAGGAAAGACATATTCATACCGCAGTGAAATCAAATCTTACCCAACGAGTCGACCAAAAAATAAAACCATATGCTCAGCATGCCTACGTGAAGTAACGCTGTAGATATGCCATCTCCCCTTCCTGCAGACTGATAGAGGGGTGACTGATGCAATCCGGCCACTCCCTGTGAATAAAGAGGGCTTCTATAATCTCCCTCTCCGCGGAGCCCCTGTGCCTGTAGATTACAGTTGTCTGCTCAAATGCAGGCTTGCAGCTACCCTGATGATGCATCGCCAGATGCGTGAACGGCCTTCCTATTAAAGAGCTGATGTGTCTTTCCTTAATAAAAATATTCCAATTGCTAGTAGCGCGTCATTCCGTGTACTTCTTTTCGTTGTGTGCCATTTTCTCGCGCTCCTCAGTCATCGTGAAAATGTATATACTATACACACGTGTTGTCACTCATTTACATGATGAAGAGTGGGCAATGTCACGGGAGATTCACGTTTACCGAACAATCCGAGCTTCTTACAAGACTGTTTGTTGGCCTAGTTGGTACTTGCTTAATGACATTTTTTAGCCGCGAAAGAGCACATACACAGTCGTTAATAATAATAATATCTGGGGTTTAACGTCCCGAAACCACCATATGATTATGAGAGACGCCGTAGTGGAGGGCTCCGGAAATTTCGACCACCTGGGGTTCTTTAACGTGCACCTAAATCTAAGTACACGGGCCTCAAACATTTTCGCCTCCACCGAAAATGCAGCCGCCGCGGCCGGGATTCGATCCCGCGACCTTCGGGTCAGCAGCCGAGCGCCATAACCACTAGACCACCGTGGCGGGGCAACACATACACAGTCGTTGTGTGTTTCTTTGCTCTGTGTATGTGCTCTTTCGCGGCTAAAAAATGTCATTAAATCCGAGCTTCGCCCCACTCTTCATCATCCACTTCGTGGATATGCGTGGATGTTTTTTTTTTCATATACGGCACGTCAGCACAGCTTGACATGCCGCATGCATAAATAAAGGACAGAAAGCTGCGTCATTCTCCGAAATGGTGGCGCGTAATAGCAGACGATGATGTTTGGCGGCGTCAGGAGATTGCTTGCTTGGTTCCCTTCTGTTTAGCAATCGGGATAAGTTGTCCTCGTGATCGTGACGTACGTAGTTCACAAGCGGACTGTCAGCGTGTGCCTTTGCATTCATGAACAGATCCAATATTAACGGTGTGACACTCGTGGGCCCATACAGAGAGAGGAGTGGGAGAGCGACGAAGGAAAGGAGAAAGAAAGGCAGGGAGGTCGATCAGAATGTAGAAATCCAGTTCACTACCTTACACTATAGCATAGGGACGGTGAGTTGAGAGAAACACGATCACAGTTGGCCATGCAAATAATCACCACGCATATCACAACACCTGGTCACGTGCAACGCAGCGAACAACAACTTCCGCTACCGCCGTCTGTGCAGGTCTGTAGTCGTTAAAAACCACAGCAGTGCGTTCGTCGCCCCTCTGCAGCGATGATTTTTGACATCGCCATTTCAAGAAGATTTGAAACACCTCACTGTCACTTGTCCCGTTAATGGGGATGCAATCGCCGGGCAGATTCCAAGGGATGGCGTATCGGCCTCCCGAAGAGCACAACGAAAGCGTGGACAATTTAGAGTAGGTCCTTTTGGTGCGCCAACGAACGCCGGTTGTGGTCCAAAGACAGGGTGAGAGCTAAGAGTTGATAACACAAACGAAATATATATATATGAACCTTCGCCCACCATGAACGGGACCCTGCGCGCGCCTATAGCACTCATGCACTCATGCCATGCCATGCCTATTTTGGGATAGATAGATAGATAGATAGATAGATAGATAGATAGATAGATAGATAGATAGATAGATAGATAGATAGATAGATAGATAGATAGATAGATAGATAGATAGATAGATAGATAGATAGATAGATTTCTCGTCTTTCACGCCTCGGTGAGCAATGTCGGTTGCCGAGGTGAATGGCTGTTATTCATTTCAACTGGAAAGGTTAACAGCAATGCACAGCAAGCAGAATGTACGGATGCATTGTCGAACTCGACCTACGCTTTCTACTATCATGCATGCGCACGGAAGAGGACCGAAAGCAAGACGGCTGTCACAGAGCTGCCTTCTGCCAGGAAAGATAAGATTAATTTCTTTCAGGAACCGTGCTTATCAGCTTATACTTTACGCCTCGTTTCAGTGTCCCGTACCAAAAGCTGACTACGCTATTGTGCGGTATCAGTGACTTTTGGTAAAAAGGTTCCGTAACATGTGAGCACGTTCTGCACTTTGCACCGTAGTTTTGACAGTTTGACTGTAATTGCCTTGTGATTCGTTGCGTCTCGCTGCTTTCTTTTGTTTTAGGGGCAAGGTACCTTAGGGGAGAGGTTTGTCGGTGTGTCATCGGTCCGGTCCACCGGTCCACACTATGCATATTATGAGTTAAAGGTTCGTCGTTACTGCCTAAAACAATATGTTTGGCTTAGCAGCGGTGTCAGAATCTCCGACGAAATTTACTTAGGCGCTCAAGTTTCTTATTTAAAACCAGAAACACAAACGTGGATCTCTACGGTAAAGTCATTTATTTGAAACCCCATTTCTTTAAATATATCTGCAAAGTCATGGTGCTTTACTCGCCACCGGTCCACTGAAAATGAAGGCAACAGTTAGCCCAACAAATAGCCGACGACGTTAGTGGAGCTGAAACACCCTGCCCTACATACCGTAGGGAACTAAAACGAGGCATGTAGAAAATAAGCACCTTACGGTAAGCTGCATTCCGACGCAGTTTTCCGACGACGTTAGTAGAGCTGAAACACCCTTCCCTACGTGCCCGGTTTTAGGCTTGGTGATACTAGTGCCTGATCAAAGAAATCTCTCTCAAAACAATGTGGCGAATTACCTCGATCAGGCCCTTCTTCTTCTGTCTCCCATTGCCCATTACCCCGCAGGGGCGTCTGCGCAAGCAGGCGTTTGGTGTGTAGCGACACCACGGACCCGAGCTAACGGGGATTTTCAGCCCTCCCACGCCTAGCCGTGCGTGGCATTGCCGTG
Organism: Rhipicephalus sanguineus; assembly: GCF_013339695.2. Classification (NCBI taxonomy): domain Eukaryota; kingdom Metazoa; phylum Arthropoda; class Arachnida; order Ixodida; family Ixodidae; genus Rhipicephalus; species Rhipicephalus sanguineus. Next base: position 296,176,577 of record NC_051176.1, on the reverse strand, counting down.
TCCGGGAAAAAGAAGATCCTGGGGGTTGAGCCGACGCCGGGTGATTGGACCTTTAAAGCCCCCCGGCTGAGGCAACACACCCCTTTGGCCCCGGCTTCACGTAGACGGCACCCCTGGGCTGACCCACCCAGGGGAAATCGGCAGTCGCCTCTTCCTATATCTCTCTCTCCCACGTCTTCGTCTTTCTCTCCCACTTTTAGCCTTTCCTGTCTCCTCCTCACTTCTTTTTACTTCCGTTCTTCATGGCGGCAAGGGTTAACCTTGTGTAGTTGCCCAACCTTCAGAAAAGGTACAACAGGCTCGCGTCTGATCTGTTTTTATTATTGACCTTGAACGTCGTATTGCTTACGGGTTTATTGGTAGCCTTATCGGCGTTCCAGCAGCAGCTACGAAATTAACTTGAATTCGTGCACGGGCTAGTAGTCACGAAATCCATTTCCAAATAATGAGTAACTGTGGTTACACGCAATCTAGATATATCCCTATAAGCAACATCATCGAAGCTGTAGAATCAATCGCTTACCACAGAAACATGCGAAAGTTTTCGTTCCCTGATTTTGTAGGCTAAAGTGACGGGCTTCAAGCGTCAGATTTTTGTCACTTACCTAGAGCGTACGCGTCGTAAAAAGTCCCTCAGTCAACACAGTTAGCAAAAAGAAAAAAGAAAAGTCAGTATCAATGAAAAATATGACACTGCACCCATGCCCTTGTCTTGGTGGATTCATCGACAGTTATACAATGTTTCTACAGCACAGTGGCTATGAGAAACACTATAATGGAGGCCCCCGGAATAATCCTTACCTCTTTTTTTAAGGGCGTGTAAATCTTGGGGGTTTGTTCATTCCGGTTCAATTTCGGTGCTCCGCCAATATTAGAATAAGTGACTCGGGCTCAGCAGGGGACTATGGGTGAATTTTAACAGAGGATGCATTGAGTTATTATTGCGCTAGTTCCTAGCGACTTAAGGGTATAGCGGAGAGGTCGACCTCTCATGACCCAAATTTATACCATAAAGCGTGTAATGAAAGTCTGATAATTAAAGAAAAGAAAAAGCTTATAAAAACGTAGTAATGGATCTACTTAATGGTTGTATAGGATATATAGGTTAATTATGACTAAGATGAGTGAATAAAAGGTTCAGTTAACCCCGTCGATAGATAATTAAAACCTAATTAATAACGCCACTTACACTCTGAATGAACTGTCTTCAGGTCCGCCGCAAGTGAATATAGAAAAGTGACGTTTGGCGGGTGCGTAGTACCCAGTTGTTGGGATAGTAAGGAGTATTCTCACCACGCGTAATACTTAGGATTAGTTAAGGGTTATTTTAGACCGTGGCATGCATATAGCTTCATTGCAAATAGAGCCAAGAAGATGGGGCTTGGGATGTAGACACTCGTACAACAGTCGACTCCCACATGAAGACTACAGTAGTGTACTGTACCCTTAGTCTCGGTTAAGGGCAAGGGAAAGAGTGACGTCACTGTCTGCACCCGCGTGTAGCGTGCACCGCTTCCTCCTATTTCATGACGGCGCTGGTTGGGGCCGGCAGCATCTGCGTACGCTTCACTGCGCTTGCGTCACGCTTACGTCAGGCGCGTAGCATTCGATTCTCGCTGGGCTCCGCGTTAACTTGGTCTTTGCGGCGTTCACGTGACTAATAAAATAAACAAAACGGCGTTCGAGGTAGTTCGCGGTAAAGTAGCCACACCGGACGGCTTTCGCCTTCGAGTCTCAGGTGAATGTGAGTTTTACCCTGACAGTTTTATTACGGCGGAAGCCTTAGATGCCTCGTCAAACGCGGAAATTGACCGTCGGTGTCAACAAGAGTGACGAAAAAAAAATCATATGATGACGTCACCGTATGACGTCACAGATCACCAAAATCTGTGACGTCATCACATGACATCGTCGCCTGGTGAAAGATGAGCCGATCACGGAGGCAGTGCAAAACCAGGTGGCGTGCAAAAAACTTGCAATGCCGCCGATCGTGAAGACAGTGCAAAACCACGTTAGGCGCAGAAAGCTTTCGTATGGGGGCGGGAAAGCATCAATACTTCGCCTCAGAACAAAAATAATAATGGCTTTCGCCTTCGAGTCGTCCTAGGCGAATGCGTAAGGGACCCTGTGGGTTTTTCTTTCGTCCATATACTGGGAGCACATATATATATATAGATTCACTCTTACCAAACGTTCTTTGTACGCACCTAAAGTGATTGACAGGTGACAGCGACTGAGGGGAGACCTGTGGTGAGGCAGGTGGAACAGCGCTCGTGTTACCGTGGCGCTCATTCTTCCCGGGCTGAGCGCTTGTAGAAGCCCTCGAAGCCGGTCCTGTCGATCTCGTCGAAGTTTCGCTTGTAGAAGCCCGGCCACCCGGCGTGGTCGATCTCGTCGAACTCGCCGTGACCGTATCCGCGCTTGTGCAGGCCGCCGTGGTCGCCGCCGAAGGTGAGTCCGCTTAGGGAGTCGAACCTGCGAACCAAGCGGCATGAATTGATTCGGTTAGGCACTTTCTCTTTTTACGCGGAATTTTTCACCATTAAGCGCCATTAGGCGCCATTAAGCGTAACATATAAACTACATACTGAAAAAACCAAAAAGACGCATACCATCAAGGAAAAAGTAAGGACAGGACAGAACTTTTTCCTTGATGGTACACGTCTTTTTGGTTTTTCAGTAAGCATGTACCAACTAGCCCAACAAAAAGTTCTATTAAATATAAACTACAAAAGCGAAGCATGTTTTGTTTTGGCATCTTGAAGCATCTTGAAGCTGACGCAAGCAGGCTTGCGTCAGCTTCAAGAGCCTTAGAAGTCTGAAAAAGCCTGCCAAGCCTTAAGGAAGTGCGGAGCTAGGTGGCCTGCCTCGTTTCTCTTTATTTTTTAGATGCGAAGTATCTTAAGGTCGAGCTCAATCCGGCGGTGGTGGTGGTGGTGGTGTGCGGCGTGACCACCCTCACTGCGCATGCGCATACCCTCTCCACATACCTCCTCTCCACTTCCCCTCACCATTCGCCTTCCCCTCCACCCCTCTCCCCTTTCCCCTCTCCACTCACCCTCTCCCATTGCCCTCTCCACTTTCCCTTTCCACTTTCCCTTTCCACTTTCCCTCTCCACTTTCCCTCTCCCATCCCCCTTTCCACTCTTCCTCTGAAACGCGGGCTAGACATGCCGAAATTCTCTCCTGCACAACGCCGCGATGAGCTCGAGCGCATGCGCGTCCCCTCCCCTTCTCTCTCCTTTCCTACGCTGCCCCCCCCCCTCTCGCCCGCCTGTCGACCGCGTTCCCCGCTCGCCCTGTGAGAATTAACGGCCAGGCTAGATGGAAGACGCGACGCGCGTAGCGTCCCTCTTCGCGTTCCACGACACGAGGTCAGTAGCATGCCCAACGAACGCCAACGGAACGCGATCGTGCAAGTGCTCCGAGAGGAGGAGGAGGAGAGGTTGAGGAAAGGAAAAGGCGCAACTTTTCGCATCGCCTCATGGTCCCCTTTAGCGGGAGATGGCGTAATTTTTTTGTCTTTCTTTCTTTATCTGTTGCTTTGTATTTTTCTCGCTCTGTCCACTTTTTCAATGTGTTTTCGGACTCTGTGTATTTCTATTCTTGTCTTTCTCTCTCTCTCTGTTTTTTTCTCTTTCTTTCTTTTTCTCTATTGCCCTCTTTTTTCTATCTATTTTTCGTGTCTGTTTCCTTCTCTATGTCCTTCTATCTTTTTCTGTCTCCTTTCTTTCTCTCTATTTATTTCTTTCTCTTTCTTTCTATATCTTTCTTGCTCTCTCTCTCTCTCTCTTTCCGTGTACTCGTTCTCTCGCCCACCAGAGTTGCTGCATCTCACGTCGGAAAAATCGGCGCACGTGTTCTGGGAGCAAAGCAGAAGATGATGAAGCGGGCGAAGAGGAAGAAGAGGACGAAGAGAGCGCGTGCTAGTTCATGATGATGATAATTTTCTGTTCACTATGCACGAACTAACGGTCGGTTTAAACAGCTCCGCTGTTAAAAAGAGAAATATCTATACTGATGTAAAGTAGAGAGCGTAAAAGGCAGGCCCGTAGCCAGGATTTTTTTTCGGGGGGGGGGGGGGGGAGGCCTAGTTGTTCGAAAGAGTGTTTACGTGTCGAAAAGAAAAACAGTTGCCCGGGAATATAGAAGGCTGGACGAATTTCGGGGGTGGGGGGCCCGGGCCACTCTGCTCCTCCCCCCCCCCCTTCCTTGCCTACGTACCTGATTAAAGGGGCACGTAAAGCTGTGATCAAAAAGAAAGAGAGACTACAACCTTAGTTTTTTTATACGCATAGATTCTGTGAAGCATAACCTATATATTATTAGCAAAGGTAACCGCAAGAACACACGGGACACAGGAAGAGACAGCACGAAGTGGTACTTACAACTGATATTTTATTGTAACAACGCCGAGCTTATGCAGATCAGGAACACGTGTGGATCGTAAACGAACAACAAAATAAGACGATGAAGGAGACATGAACAACAGGTGCAAAACGCCTGAAGACCACACAGGAGCCGGAAATTTGGCATGACGTCGAAAGAAACATAATTCCATTCTTGGTAACTGAAACTAACTGAAACTGACGGCGAACTGACGCAGTCGCAATCCTTTATTGAACGCATAGCCACGGCCTCTCTACAATCTCTCTCTCTCTCTAGCTGATAATTTTTCCTGCCAATAATCTCAGTCTGAGATAACCTAGGAGAGCAGCCTCTACAGCTACGGCAGTCAATTGTCAAGTTAAACCTTCCAGCAGCCCCCAGAAAACGCGCATGCTTACGCAAGCGAATGTTCATGCACCTCCCGGTTTGTACGATCTGCTGCAGCTAAGGGAAATCTTGTTAATGACTCGCGTTGTGAAAGGCGCATACAAATTTGCGTGCTTCATTTCGCAGGGAGCCGTCCTTGTGGTTTATTATGACGCCATTCTGCACAACTGAAAAAGTTTACAATGTCCTGAAAAGACAACATCAACCCCATGTTTGCCAGAAACATTTTTAAGATTATGAGAAACCTTATGAATGTAAGGAAGCACCCCAATTATCCTCCTACTTACTTGTTCGTTAGACATTCAGAAGTATTTGTCATTTTTCTGTAGCTTAACAAGCAGCGATTCTGCAACTGAAAGCAAGAGCGAGCTCCGAAAACCCGCGTTTTTCAGACTCGTCCACTTATAGTTGAAAACTGGAAAGCTGCTTGTCTTGACATGATTGTAACAGCACTGATCTGAAACATGATGAAGCTAAGTCCCGTTTTATTAGCTTTGAATGGGATGAATGGAAAGGCAGTAGTGCTTTATTCGACCGGGGTTTGAAGGCTCAGAAAGCATAGTCCGCGGAACAAAAACTAGCTTTAAATCTCTACTAGCTTTAAAGCTCGTAAGTGAATTTTAAGCTGTCTTGAGCAGATGGAAAAGACTGACGAAATCTCAGGAGCCTCTTCTGCAAAATCTTTGCCCGTGAAAGTTTTAGTATGAGAAACGAAATTGACTACACACCTAAAAATTCTCAATATGAAAGAATGAGTCAGCTTAAGCTTTAACGCACGGTCAAAAGTGGCATGAAAATTTCGCAAACGACTGGCATGACATCGGACCCAATGCATATGCATTTCTTTTGCACATACAAATTATCATCAAAGGACGCGATTTCTCGAACTGACGTATAAATATAGCAGCTATAAAAAGCTGCTATATTTCGTCCTGTGATCTTTCTGTAACCCGTTTATTTGCATGACACACAGCCTGGCTAATGTCGGCTATTATTGGCTGCGTGCTCTTAAAAGAGCGCAATAAAATAATACACGCGTACTACTACATATATCTCTCTGTTTTGCCGCAGCAGTGGGTAATATGTTTATGCAGCGAGAAAACAGGCCTTCATCTCGAAACAACTTCGCTCGACGGCGAAGACACGTTAGCAGTGAAGGTCGATTTGCCTGTTTTCTTCAGCAAACTCCAAGCTACCGGGGAACAGCCGGTGCACGGGTGCTGAAAGAAAAAGAACAACACTTGCCTCGAAAAATATCTCCACACACCAGTATCGACATAATCGTGTCCATTGAAACCGAAATGCTCACCTATTCCGCCGAAATAATGTGGGATGTGTTATCCTCGTGGGCAATTAGTTTGAACTAGACAATCCAGATGCTCGTTACTGCGTATGCTGTAAACCCGCTCTCACGTGGAAGTCATGGGCTGAAACACTTTATTCACACTAGTAATGTCATTTCAAGCAGCAAGTTTGTTATCTTGAGATAGCAATTATGCTATCGCCAGCAAAAAAAACATCTTCATGACCCAATAAAAATTACTCTGTTCAATTGCAGGCGACTGTGTCACATATGATTACAAATTACAGGACACATTTTGTCGCAAGTTAACACACAATTACGCACGCAGGCGCACTCACATACGCACACACTCACACGCAGGCAGATGCACATACAATACACACGAGTACGCGCACGAGCAAGCACATAGAGAGAGAGACCAAAATACGGCATGTAACAAATCGCAACTGAGCCAAAAAAGCAGTGCTCTTTAGACAGGGGCGTAGGCGCAGCGAGAATATTTTTTAGGGTGGGGAGGGTTCAACCGTAATTTATGTATGTTCGTTTTTGTGTGTGTGCCTGTGTATTACAAGTGCAAAATTGAAACATTTCAGGATGGAGGAGGGGGAGAGTTATGTTCGGGGGACGATTTCCCCAGTACGGATCAACGGTGACTAATCGCGGATGGCGCGTGACGGAAAAGGGGCGCTCGGAAGGGCCATTAGGCCGTTCGCCTCTACCCGCGCCTTTGTAGCCGAACCCCGCGACCTTTTGTCGACCGCTCCTTTCGCGGCGGAGTCACCCGTACGGCGGAAGCGATCTCACGGAGACTGACAACGTGAACAATGTGTCGCCGTCGCGACGGTCCTCACTGAAGGAGCACCGACGTGGTTTTGCAGTAATTGCAACAGGCGGCGGCATCTTGTCGCAGACAAGGTCCGAGACGGCATAGTAAACTGGGCACGTTGGTGTGGTTCATTTCAGTGTACGTTGACTTTGTATGTGATTGATGGCGTTTTTAGTTGGCTTGCCGCATAGTGAGGGCAGCAAAGCGTGGGAACGCGGAGGCGGAGACACGTCTCTGAGAGAAACAAAGTTCTCTGCTTCATTGGTGGAGTACCGAAAAGGGTTGGTCCCGTAAGGCGGTCTCAGACGAGACAGGGTGGATTTAAAGGAAGAAATAGGAGAGGAGAGGGGAGAGCTTGGTGCTCGACGGAGAGATTGCGGAGGGGACAGAGGTCGTGCTTGGCGCCGACTCTGATCCAGGGACGAAGGACTTAGAGATATTCTCTTAAGGGCTTGAACGCTCGGTGCGGGCCCAGCCCAGTTGTTGTCGCGAGTGCTGTTCAGTGGCCGCCCCGGCCTTTGTTTTGTCATCAAGTGTGTAAATAAACTCAAGTTTGCCAGGATCTGACAACCGGGCCTGTCCAGTCCTTCAACGTGTCGCCACGATCATCCGAACCATCGGGATCACCTCCATCGACCCAAATTTAACTGGGAGGCTTAGCAAGCACCCCCCCCCCTCCCTCCTCATGGCTATATACGCCAGTGTGATGGCACATGACGTTTCAGAGCCAATGTTATGACAACTCGGGTTTAGATCACTTATATGCACCTCTAGCTCCCAATCTAATTACCAGGCTCGCGGTTGAGGTTACGCTTGTCAGGGCCGTACCCAGGAATTTTTTTCGGGGGGGGTTTGCGTGTAGAACGGCTGCCATTTTTTAAGATTTATACTGGCTTATTTTTGTGGATAAATCAAGTACATCGCTTACTTGTAATAATTCGATGGTACTTTTCAATTATTTGTACCCAAATAAAGAAATTGGTATGTCAACCTCAAATTCTGGTTAAAGCAAGAAATAAGTTTGGACAATAGCACCACCAAAGCCGGGGACACCGCGACCAACGGCTCCTGATGAAGTAACACAATGTAACCACGGTACAAAAACGGTATGTATGTGTTACAAGCTGCCACTCTAGCGTCGCCAGCGCGAAGTCGGCGACGGGAATGGCAGCAGGTTAGGTCGTTCCGTACGTAAGCAGAGACAGTGAAGAGATCAGAGACGTGTGTGGGGAAAAACAAAACTCTAGTGATATTGCAGCACGAGGAATCTAGTACAACACTTAATACCAACTAACAAAATACATATAAAATCAATAAATCAGCTTACAAGAGAGAAGTATTACAAACTACACAAAACTAACCAACAATAAAACTACAGATGAGAAAGTCCGAAGGTATAAACAGGTGAAGGGATACCTGTGATGACCGGCAGCGTTGAGTCCACGACGATCGGATGCAAGAAGTCAGAGAGAGTTCTGGCACAACTGCGATGTCGGCGGTGTTGCAGCGCTGGTGTTTCCGGTAGGCTAGTGCTTGAAGCCGATCTCGGGCAGGTTGAACTTACTCGAGATTCAAGTACCGATGCCTACGTTACAGACGTTAATTTCGCGTCACAACTAGACGAATGGCTAAGTTTAGGTGGCCAGCCGATACGGAGCCACAACCACTTAAGGGATACTTCTTGATCTCCTTCTACACCATGTTGGTCAGCAACTAGACTGCTTAGCAAGGCGAAATCCTGCGCTTAAATCGACCTCCGTGTCCCCTCATTCTCGTCCTGGGGGAAAAGAGACCTCTACATGGGTCCAATCATGCACGTTTCATTGTTAGAAACTCCACCCTAAAAATATATTGACCGCGTCCCTTTTTAATTAGGAGAGGGTCCTCAACTGAGCGAGAGTGACAACCTGTTGGGGTTCTCTCATACGGCTTGTCCACAAGCAGTTTTGCCCGTGGGAATGGTCAGTTTCCTTGGTTTCAGCCGGTGCGTCTTGCAGTCTACAGCTGGTTCGGGGTGCATCGCGGCCTTTGACGACCCTGCCGACGCCGCCGTAGGTACAAAGGATCAAACATCGGCGACTAACGTTTGAAGAAGAACACCCCATTCAGTACTTCCCTGCACTAAAGACCAGTCTTTTCATGAGCGAACGGTTCCACCGGTCAGCGGGGGAGTGCGGCGCCCGTTAATTTGCCGTTACGCCGGGTCGCAAAAATGGCAGTCCGTGACAGTATGTATGCAAGCAAACAAACAAGTCGCCCGACATTCCGATCTTCTTGTTACCGTTCGCACATTCTGCTTGCTGGATAGTTTCCTCGTAATTGCGAAAGAATAGAAGGGTTGAAGCTTGGGCTAGCTGGGTTTAGCTTTTAATCGACTCTTGAAACATAGAGGGAAGTTTAAACGAGGAAGTTTTTCCTTCTCGGCAACTTGCAAAATTCTGTGAGGACTTGTTCTGGGGTCACTTGAAGTTCTCGATGGATGCTGAGCAGTGCTAGTCCGGTCAATCTGTCGTTGTTCATATGATTTCGAAGGTAGCTCTTCAGCCTTCTCAGTGTGGAAAAAGTCCGTTCCGGGGTCGACGTCGACACGGGTAAAGTCGCCAGGATAGAAAGTAGGCTGTGGATGTTCGGAAAAAAGTCGCGGTTGCACATCTCTAAGGCCTGTAAAGCACAAGCTGGGCGATTCTTTTCTTCGATCTGGCAGCATTTGTTCACCCACAGTGTGAACTCTGCTTCGATGACATTAGCGGAAGGAATGTCGCCAAGGTAAAACTGCACTGCATCATCAATATCAGAAAGGCTAGCCGATGCGCAGAATTTCGGCAGCAGCATGTTAAGGCCAACCACGACCTTCTTATGGGCATCGAACCGGTCTCTTAATTGATTTTCGAAGTCAGCCAGCAAAGGCAAATACACATTCCTCCGGTAGTACTCTTCGGGAGTAGCAGAAGGTACGTTGCTTCTTTGCATCTGCCTTCCAGTGATGCGTGGTAGGGCCATCTCAACATTTGTGATCTTCAGCAAAGAGAGCGACTTCAGAAAAATCTTATTAAATTCCGTTTCCGCACTAGCCCTTTTTGTGGAAAGAACGTCTATAACATTCTTTACGTGATCGCACGCTTGAGCCAAGTCACAGTCAATTTTTTGAAGAAACTTGCAAAGTGGCAGTGTCAAAGAGAAGAGGTCGCTACAGATCTGAAGCGAAACGACAAACTCGGGCTTCGTAATGGCATTGAGCAGTTGAGAAGCTTTTGATGAAGTATCAGATGACGCGGCCTCTTCTTCCAAATATTCGAGGAATTGTACAATAGGCACGTACAGTTCAAGGAAACGCTGAAGTGCATCGTGACTCTCTACCCACCTTGTTTGGCAAAAGGAGAGAACTGATTTTCTTTTTTCTTGTGTTAAATCTTCTACTTTGTCTCGCAGTTGGTTCGTCCTCTGTGGCGAAGCTCTCACAAACGTACAGGTTGAGGATACAGTTCCCAAACAGTTGCGGATGCTGGGGAGTTTGCATGCGTGAAGCAGAGCAAGGTTCAACGAGTGGGCGCTACAATGCACGTACAACGCTTTGGGCGCTGTTTGACGAATGAAGGCTTGAACACCGTTAAGGTGGCCGCTCATTGATGCCGCGCCGTCGTATCCTTGCCCGCAAAGTAGGTTCAGGTCAAAGCCATGACCTCTAAGGCTGTTCAGGATTGTGCTCGCCAGCGCCTTGCCAGTGAGATCGTACACGGGAACGAAATCTACAAAATCTTCTTTAAGTATGGGCACTCCCGACGTGTCGTGTCCAACGTACCTTACACATAGGGAAATGTGGGCGGTGCGAGATATATCAGTGGCCTCGTCAGCTAGAACTGAAAAACACGAACCTGAGTTGACGTTTTCAACTATCTTTCTTTGTATGATTTTACCACGGAGGGTGATCAACTCATTTTGAATTTTTGGGCTCGTGTACAGCGCATTCGCCGGAGATGTTTCCATGTGAGCGCTCAAGGCGGCATCTCCACATTTTGCTCTCATCCTAAGCAGTGCGCGGAAATTTCCATCATTTTTCAATGGCAGCACTTCAGACATATTTATCGGACCAGAGTCGTCTGTGCCGCGAAGCGGTACTTCTTGCCTGCCACAGAAAAGGATTGTTTCTATTATTGGCAGCAAGTTCTTGCGGTTTTCTTCCGCCTGCTTTTTAAGACCGTGGTCAAGTTGTGTTAAGATGTCATGCTGTGAGCGGGACCGGACTGCTAAAAAGTTCTCCGATAGCGTTGTTGACATGGCGTGATAACTGCTGGATGCGTGGCTCTTAAAGGCGTCCATGGCTTTCTTGTAATTGGTGAACTCCTTAGTTACAAAACAGCCCAAGCGCTGGTGCTCCCCTTTTCCTGCACACTCGCTTGCGAAGACTACGCAATATTTGCATAATGCTCCTTGAAGCTTCTCTGAATAAACAAGCCATGGGTAACGATCTACCCAGTGAGGTTGGAACTTCAGATTCCTTTTCCCTGTGGCTGGATAATCATAGTTAGCCGGAGGGGTCCACGGATTGAGCAGCAGCTTCTCCGTCGTCTCTGGATCATTTACATTATTGCTTTTCGAGACAAACAGTCCCAAGTCCAAAATATTCGCACTCGTCGCACAGAGGGGAGGCGAACCAGAATGTGTAGGTGCCATGCCACTCACCTTCCTTGGGCATTGCCCAGTGGTAAAGGCGTCACTTTGCCCAGCGTTGACTGTAGAACAAAGGTCACTTGGAGTTGCACTGCGGCCACCATCATTTTCCGGCGGCGCATGGGTGTCCTGCTTGTGTTCGTTCTCAGGTGATTCACATAAACCGGTGCATTCTCCTGAGTCGCTACAGAAGTTCCGACGCGCTTGGCTTTCCACCAGTGCTGAGGAGGGCGAAGTTTTATCCTTCGAAGGAGGCGGTTCTTCTCCGTCCGCTTCATCGGTTCGAACTTTCTTGAAGTAAGACGCAAGACTCCTTTGCTTCGTTGTTGCAGAGTGTCTTTTCATTTGCTGCCGCAATCCTGTGCACGCACACAGAAGTGGCCAGTGGCTCCAAAAGACGTTGCGACTGCTTCGACTGCCTGGCGTGAACGGCGGGCGATGTTTTCTTCCTCTCTTATCCACTTTACAGTGGCTAGAATGCAGAAGTGTGATGAACGCGCCGGCTCCCGCGTGGCGCATGTGTTTTCTGAACGCCGCTACAGCTGGTGTGCATGCAGGACCATTATTGTACTCCCGCTGCAGCAAACTGGATTAACGCTACTTAAAGACCTTTTCACAGAAGACTCCATGGGCACTACTCCATACTCCCCTTAATATACGTGAACCCCCCAAGAATGCACTGCCGAGACATTTGCACTCCCGTGGTACAGTCCAGAAAGCAGGTGTTGCTCCGTTCCTGTGAAAAAGTCACCTTTTCACAGACGGCTCCCTGGGCGCCTGCATAATTCTCTCTGGGCTGCGCTAATTAAATAGCCGTGACCCCCCAAAAATGCACTTTGTAGGCTGTGACGTCAGCCTCTGTACTCCCGCGCGCAGCCCAGCTTGGCGGCGTTTTTTCTCTCCTGTGAAAGTTGACCGCTGGTGCCGGATTGTGTGCCGGCTGTATCCTCGCTTTGGGTGCTTTGTAGGGAGGCGCATATACCTTGTGTGTACAGAAGAGGTAGATTTCCTTGCGTGTGGTTAAGGTTGTTCGAAGTTGCTCGGATATGCCAGTCTTTCAGTAGATGTCATCTTCGATGATTCGTTTCGGTGGCGAAGACTACAGTTTGAGAAAAGTTTACCCTGCAGCCTGCGTCCTCGGAATGCGCCGCTGAGTTTTTCCGCTTAGGGGTTTCGTTCCCTGGCAAATTTGCGCACGTCGTGTTGGTGTTGCCGTTGCTGTCGAACTGTTTACTTTCACAGAAGGAGACGCGCTTTTCGTAGAAACCCAAAGCCGACACGTGCGGTCCGCACAGACGGATAACTTCTCCAGCGGCAATGCACAAGGAAAGCATCTGGAATCAATAAAGGAGCTGCTACGGGGTGAAAGACGAAAAAGAAAAGACTCGAAGGAACGCGAGGGCGAAGTGCAAAGCTGTACAAATAGGGCAGGTGCGCGTGCGGGGGAGGGAGCGCTGAGGTGTTCTGGTAGGTTTGAAGAAAGGAAGAAGAGGGAAGCAATGCCAGGAAAGTTGCAGTGTAACTTTGGCAGCTGGGGGTCGCTGTGAAGGCGTGTAAATATTTTAGTATCACCCGAAAAGTTAAAGCATCAAAAAAATTTCGGGGGGGGTCAGAACCCCCTCAACCCCCCCCTAGTTACGGGCCTGACGCTTGTACTCTGCGAGACCTGGTAGGTGGTGGGGCGTTCGAGAGGCGCGTTCGCTACCGCGGCGTTGCAGAGACCCAGGTTGTCGTTGCCTGCGGATGGGTGCACAGTTAAGGGTCGAGCCTGTTCTAGTCCTGGGAACCAGGCTGGGATCTGCCATATCCAAGCAGAGCTCCGTGCAGTGGTGACTGCCGACTCCCAATCTGCCGCAGGTCGGCCGCTTGGTTGAGTCAGAAGCGGGCCAATCTAATTGTTGACTCGTGCAATCGCACTCACGGAGGCTAGGCCTCTCAGACTAATGACTTACCGGAGAGAACTGCAGCGCTGTTAAAGAAAATGCGTAAAATTTGCTTTTTTTTTTTTGCAAATTATGGCGTAGTATTGGGCTACTGCTTCTCAGATATGTATTAAGCACGCAATTTTAATTCGAAATGCAAAACGAAAAACTCGAACTGTCCTTTATGCATTTGCCTAAGGTGAATGGAAGGCGAAAGCCTTCTTCTTTTTATTCCCAGTCTAATGTATTGATTCCGCCCAGTGCTGGGTGGTATCGAAGATACATGTATCTCAGGCATAGGCGTGCGCAGGGTTCCCCTTCAGGGGGGCGCGAAAGCGGGCGAAGGTTCATCGCAGCGCCCCCCCCCCCCTCCCTATTAAGTCAATGTATGGGGCAGACTTTGTGCCCCCCCCCCCTTTAGGTAACTAGGGGGGCAGCCGCCCCCTTGCCCTCCGCCCCGCCCGCCCCTGCACACGCCTATGATCTCAGGTACTATCTCAGATACACTTTGGGTATCTTGTCTCAGTATCGCAATACGTCTCGCAAGACATATATCTGTATCTGTATTTTCGATATATTGAAGAATATGTCGTGTATCTTAAGATGCGAGATACTGTGATCGCAACACCACCATGCAAACAATAAACGCTGGCTGAATTCCGCTTCGCAAGCTGATACGGCTGCCACTAAGCCACTAGAATTAAACCAAACGCAGTGACATTATTTTATCTTTCCCCCAGAGTTTTCCAGCGAGGGCAGGCGATGAACCCTGCGCGTCCCTCTATTGATGGAGCACAGTAACGTGATGGCGCTCGCGTCGTCTCGAGAGACAAGCGCGCGAGCTTCTCCGCATAGCCGACGTTCTGTTTTCTTTTTTTTTTTTTGCTTTTAGTTGTGTCAGGGCCATGACAGATACTCTTAGCCCCTGCCCTGTGCCGCGTATTCCAATGCATGCGGCGTCTATCGCGCAAATACTGATGCCGCTGTAGTGTAGTTATCGAAGTTTCTCATATTGTACAAAAGTCAGCGCAAACAAGACGGAACATAAAAATCCAGCTCACCCACCTCTCTACCTCACTGCGAAGTTTCACGCGCGTTGTGCTTCATTACGAAGTCTGAAGAATGAAAGAATATGGTTGCTTTGCTTCTCGTGGCTTTCACACATCCGCGATTTGAAGGACCTCACGGATGTAAGCCTGACTTACTCGCAGGGAGGCTGACACATATGCAAATACGATTCTAACGGCTACACCACCACCGGCACCAAGCTGAATCTAACAGAAGAAGCATTCACCTAACACAAGCTCCCTTCCCGTCCGTCTCTTTTTCTTTTATTCAATGAGTTTTTAAAATGACAGTTTCATTGTTAGCACAAATCCGTCCTAAGTTGTTCTTCGTTTCCATCCCGCACATTACCTATTTCTCTGTATTGTTTTTTTTTTCGGCCTAATCAATGCAATCTGTCTTTAACGTGCTTACAAGGTAAGCTGTCTTTTTTATTCTTAAGTTTAACTGTTGGCGTCATTTCTTCGACTCCTCACAGACTTATATTCCACTTGAGTTTACTGTTATGTCAAGGCGATGTTGAGGACAAATATATAATAATATACGCGTGCTTGGGGTATACAGTAACAAAAATTCTGCTTACTACTTAATAAACTAGCGAAATTGAGTTAGCATTATAATAGCGTAAATTATTAGCAGCCATCTTAAAGACGTTAGCAAGGGGATTGGAGAAACATTGTTGTATCAAATGCTTCGTTTTTCTCATGAGCACCCCCAAAGAGCCGTTTTATGCTATTTTCCGTAGGCACTGAATTTTCTGTGGTCGTATATTTATTTATTTATTTATTTATTTATTTATTTATTCATTTATTTACACATACTGAGGATTAACATTTTCGTCCAAGGAGGAGGGGCAAATGAAACATCATTTAGCTCGTAACAGCAAGAATACGAAAACAGGAGTCCGTTATATTAAACACTCATTACTCTAAATGAGGCAGCATGTCTGTGAAACAACAATAAGAGTACAATAAATTTGAACGCTAAAAAGCAAAGAGATAATTTTCCAGTGTTGTAGCAAAATCCGCACTTGCGAAAATTTCCTTTGGTAGTGAATTCCAGTCTGTAACTGTTCTGGGAAAATAACTGTGTTCGTAAGCAGTGGTTCGCGCAAATATGGGTGCTAATGATCGATCGAATGCTTAATTATCAAAGCTATTAGTGGTTACCCGCCGCGGTGGTCTATAGTGGTTATGGTGCGTGACTCCCGAAGATAGTGGCGGCCGCTTTTAGATGGCGGCACAATGCTAGAGGCACTTGTGCTTTTATTTAGGTTTTAGAACCTGAGGGGGTCGAAGTTTCCGGAGCCCTCCACTACGGCGTTTCTCATAATCATATCGCGGTTTTGGGACGTAAAAAGCAACAATTATTATTAGGTCTTGGGGGTGCCGCCTGTATAGTGTTTCTATACTTATTCACTTTGTTTGATATGAACCAATTTTCAATCTTACTTAGATATATTTGCTTTCCTTTTTTAGGGTTCCCTAAATGCTTTTGCTGTTACTTATCACCAGGTAGTCGGAGCTATCATCGTCAATTTAGCGTGAATAGCGGCGGTGTCCTGCGGCGCTTTCTGCAACTAGAGAATACGCCTGACACGTTTCTGGGTTACACATGTCCTCTCTTAGAAGAAAAATTGTTAGAAGATTGCGCGTTACTGAGCACGTCGCTAACGAACGCTTTACGCCGGCAGATAAATAGGATATAAAAGTCATTGAAGTTTTATGTCCTCTACGTAATCACGATGCGTCGCAAATAATGTCGCTATATACAAGCGTTCTTGCTGGTGTACACCTGTCCCGTGATCCGGTAATGCGACAAACCGTAATATGTTTACGGGCGAGCTCCACAGCGGCATTTGCACCATCGTGCGTACGCTTCTTATTGAAATTCTTGTCATTAAATGGCAACCCGCTATAGCTGGTCGGCATGCAGAGCAGCGACTCCCACCAATTACAAAAGCGACAGTAAAAAAAAATTGGCAAAGCTTGCACTAAGTCG
The DNA here is from genome assembly GCF_013339695.2 of Rhipicephalus sanguineus. NCBI lineage: Eukaryota > Metazoa > Arthropoda > Arachnida > Ixodida > Ixodidae > Rhipicephalus > Rhipicephalus sanguineus. The sequence continues at coordinate 296,160,016 of NC_051176.1, read as the reverse complement.
CGCAAGGCTTGAAACAGCGTAACTGGACGATCCTGAAGACTAATCTGGTTGCTTCTAGGTTGTTGCTAGGCTTTAGCTAGGTTAGTCACGACACATTAGTTCAAACTCCAGAACCGAGAGTTCGCACCTCTCATAGATCTACGGGCTCGTTCGTCGTTGGCGTATGGCTTCCATGGCTTCGGGCTCTTCTCGCAGCCGCCGTTGCCTTTCCCGTTCCCTAGTATGGCCGCTTCGCACTAGTCGTGCCAAGTCTGTGTATCTTTTCATGCCTTTAGCCCAATTATTCTCTATATTCTCTCTCTCTCTTTCTTCTATAATCTGTTCTCTCGCTCAACTCTTAGTGAACAAGTGGTGAGTAGTGGGATTCCTCCTCCTCACCCTCACATCTAACCTTCCTCCGCTTTTCTTTCTTCTTTCTTTCTTTCTTTCTTCTTTCTTTCTTTCTTCTTTCTTTTTTCTTTCTTTCTTTCTTTCTTTCTTTCTTTCTTTCTTTTCTTTCTTCTTTCTTCTTTCTTTCTTTCTTTCTTCTTTCTGTACTCGTTCTCAGCCTTATTACAGGCCACGTAGTGGTGAGTAGTGGGATCTGCCCAAATACTGTGGCAAAACCCGTTCACGATGATTATAGTTTTCTGATAGACCGCACACACTCTTAGCATCCACGCGTGACGGCGAGATCGCGCGCACTCGAAATGGCAGCGTGTTGCGAAAGCCCGGAGACGTGGAAACGGAACTATGGAATTAGACAACGCGGCACTGGCTTGGCTGAACCATGGCTGAACGTTGGCTACGTTGTAACGCGCCGAGCCGCGCCACAACTACGATATATACCGCTATAATTAATTCAAAGTAGCATTATCAAGCAACTTACCAGTGGCCCCTGCTACGAGAATGCATTGACAAAAAACAGAAAATTAAGTTGATTTTATTCTCGGTTTTCGAGTTACCTGATGCAACTGTCACACAAAGCAAAACTATAAGACGTGCATGCATAACGCGATGAGCATATGCAATTGCGCGGTTCATAGTTTTGAACATTGGTGTGGAACTTTATGCTCAATACGCATCGCACACACAGCTCGCATTTTTTTTTTGGCGCCAGTATGCCTACGGCATAAGTTAAATAAAAAGAAAGAGTTCAGTTTCGCTGATAAAGGCCAGGAGTGGTCGATGCAAAGGCCCGTGCGTCCAGCGCGTTAAGTCGGGTGGTCGCTAGCCGAAAAACAGGCGTCGCATTGAACCTGGTTGACGAGAGCGGCGCACGATGCACAACTGCAGCGTATACATCGGGCACACGATGGGCAATGCCCCAAAACAACGGTGCTTCAAAAAAAAAAATCACTTCACATGCTCAGGATAGATTTCATTCAGTCTCGAAATATGTGACAGGCAGTTCAACATGTCGGATGAAGAGATCGAAAATCGCAGACGAACTCTCTAAAGGAACAAAGCCTCAACGGTCTATCCCTCGAAATGAACTGTTCAAAATATAGGCGCGAATAGCGTAAATAAAAGGCACGACTTACGTGTAAATGTGGGGGCCCGTAGGTAGGAAAAGTTGACAGCGCGGAGAATTGGCAGCGCACAAGTTGACAGCGCGGAACAAAGAAAGCGTAGATGCAACGACCAAACAGCCACCGCAGAACTAACTTCTTCCCGCCAAAAGGACCTTGCCGGCAGGGTTGCCACTGACTTCGAGTAAATGTCGCCAAACGACGAGCAGAAAGTCGCCAAAAGTCGCCATCTTTTACGAATTTCGCCAAAAAAGTCGCCATTCTATATATGTGCGGCATATCCTAGTAATAAGAATTTCCACTGATGTATAGCCCCGTAGAATACAGTGCCATTCAAAGCCCTTAAAGTATATTGACATTTCTCAATGGCAGGCGCATTGCCCCTTCACCATGGGAGTGCTTGGTGCACCTGGTTCTCCGACTAGTCGCAAGATGTGCGCGGAGGCGCAAGTATGAAAGGATAAAACGCTCATGATATTCATCCCCTGTCCGTCGTTTCAAAGGTAAAAGTGTGGTAAACCTAGGCGAAAGCCGCGAAGGCGTTGTTTGTAGACAGCTTTACATCCCCTCATATAAAAAAAGGATAACAGGTTTATTGAAAGTAGTAAGGACAGAATTCTTAAGGTATCGTTCATCAGTGAGTCTTATGCCTTTCAGTGTGAACTAATATGAACCGGGCGCCACTGTCCCTTTCATATAAATCACTTATATCTACCCGCGTCAATCCAGTGCGTATATTGAACAGGTAGACATTGTAAAATGTTAATAGCAATGTTTCATTGCACACGTCCACCGAGAACAGTAGAAAATGCCTGAATAATAATTTTTTTATTGCACAAAACACCCGCGTATCCGCCCATCTTCTCTACGAGCTCGATTAGGGGATACTGCAGCGGTGAATAGGTCGCCAAGCTATTCAGAATAGTTGGAGCTTTGGCGGAACAAATGGCCGGAACACACGATCAACCCGTCATCTAGCCCCTTCAGAAGCGAAACTTTAGCGAAGCTCTGAAGCATATGAATCTAGATGATGATTGAGTTAGAAGCATCTAGATGAATGAGGAGATACACACGAGTTATAGGACGGCATACAGAACGGCGCGCAATGTGCACCTCAAAACCAGAAAATACAGAGAATAGTGCCGCCATTCGTTGGGAAGGCACTGAGCTTAGGATGCATAACTCAGTGGAGACCTAAGCTGAAATCGCCAAAATTCGCCATGTCGCCATTCATAATTTAGGTCGCACGGGCCTCTCAAATTCGCCAATTGGCGAAAAGTACCCCATTGGCACCCTGTGCCGGTCTCCCACATGAGCTCCGAGGCAACAGAACAGGCGCCACTCCCTACTTGCGGGCTTTTTCCGGGTTCACTCTGAGAGAAAGAGGGAGGAGAGGAAAAAGACACAAGTGTTTCCCTCTCCTAAGTTTTACAGCTTGCACTTTTATAAAAGGGGAGGAGGAGGACGTGCTGAATGCAGGCGCGGCGCGGAGCGTCGTTCACCGGCCAGTAGTAGGGCCAGCTCGAAGCTGACGTCTCTGACCAGCCAAACTCTTGAGCTCGGCATTACACCGTCCAAAGCATCCGAGCCAGCATTCGCGGTCGAGCTAGCGCCAACGAGGTCGGAGTTATGTTTTTCCTTGTTCGTTTTCTCCTTGATGTGGATTGAAGTCCGTCAAGGAGATGATCGACGTCGATGAAGCAGGAGGCAGGTTGAGGTAATAAAAACTGAAGGTATATTGCAGCGAAACATTTACAGTATATGTACATCTTGCGAAGCCACTGATAAACATAGACATCAACAGCATCTTACTCTTCTACTTAACTTTTCTTAAGTTAGAGCATAGAACACTGTTACTACATACGAAGAACCGAGTCTCATGTTCGACCACCAAGTGGTTACGGCCCAGACAAAAGTTGCATCGTAGGGAGTCACTGATCGATCAGTTAAGTGATTACAGCCTAGACTGAAGGGAAACGAATTCCGTCAGTCTTAAGTACCTGCGGTAAACAAAGAAAAGGGGAGGTGGCCACTGGTGGTCCGCCTCAACATTCCCTTATCCAATCCGTTTACCCTCAGATTAAGCCATCCCTACTGAGTTGTCCCTAATCTCGACGCAGTGTCTTTACAGTGTAGACAGGCGTTTTGGCACTTTCCCATCATGGCTTTCCCTCTCCTTATCTCACGCTTCAGGGATTCTACGGTCGAAATACATCGGATTGTAGCCCTGAGCATTGACGCCATTTCCCACACTCATCGAGTTGAACCCACGGGGCCAGCCGTTTAAACGGTTCCGGGAAACAGAAGGCGTCTGGTGTCCTTGCCTACCTCGCATTCGGACCTTGCATTGCTGCGAAAGCATATGTCGGTCGTTAAAGTGTCCCCTCGAGCGACGGCGGAGCGCAGGCGATGTTGCCCGATCATCTTCCCACGCGTTCGGGCCGCTCTTCACAAGCCGGCCTCTGAGAGAAGGGGACGTCGCTTAAAGGCCAACTCCGGCGATTTTTTGGCCATGTCAAAGTAATGGTGCTTTATGTTCTGAGACGCTCCTGTTACGGGCCCGATAGCAGAAATACTCGGCAAATTGGAGAATAATTTTAAATAAGCAAAAAAGCGCACACCGAAACGAAACCCAACCGAGTGTACTTTTACGTATGACGTAGACGTTGTTACGAACCAACCGGAAGTCGTGCAAGGCATGCCGGTCACGCCGGCGCGGAGTATGAAAACTGTGACAGCCGGGACGACCAGCGAAGCGCCGGCCAAACCAACGCTGTCTGTAGCCTTGTGCACAGCAGACGCTCGCTGTAGCGGCCGAAGCGCCGAAGTTAGCGGTGCCCTCAGCTGCGTCACTTCCGCCGCCTTACCAATATCTACCAATATTGACGTCAAAGACGCAATGTTGCCAATAATGTGGGAAGCCAGGAGGGCGTTTGCAGACAATCTTAATTCATTGCAAACAATCTGCGCATGTCTCAAGCCTGTAATTTGGCATAAATGCGGAAACGTGCAAAGGAACTTACCCAGCGAATTTCATTGAGACCATTCGACCTCGAAAAATCGCCGGAGTTGGCCTTAACGCAACCCCTGGAGGGCCAGCTGGGAAGACAAGCTGCTGAAAGGAAGCTGTTTGCTTTCCATTGATAATTGCACAGCCAAAGACCGTGCAGAGAGAGAGCGAGAGAAAGAAGCTTTGTACAACGTACAGTGCCGCGCGTCCCTTCCGCACGATCGACTTATGAGCGGCAAAAACATAACAGTCGGCAACATAGATTGGCCTTTTTGCTACCAAAGATATCATGCGATTCATTGGCCTGCAGCGATCGGCCGCACATGCCCGATAATCGGCATCGCCAGTTTTGTGGGGATGTCTGCTGAACTACTGAGCAGGTAGTGCAATCACGTATGATTACGGTCGGCGGTTGTACGAATCAGCGTCGAGATCTGCACTAAAGATCTTGACCAGGCACCACTTGGGTCTTCGCGGCACTGGCGCCTTCAGAACCAGCCCGATAGCTAGCGATGTTGAGCGATGTTGAGGCGGACCGATGGTCATAGAACGACGAAGACGTTACAAGCATATTACGCCACTAAGGTGCTCTCCCATGCCGACCACCCATGTCGCGAGATATTGCAGGACACATCAATTGCCAAACTGTTTTCGAGGCGACCATCAGCTATGCCACCGTATATCAGAGTAGCTTCCTTGAAAGCCTGACACTACCAGTTTCCATTCTCCAACTAAGCTATCTTAAGGACACTGTGGCCCCGTGGGAAATACAGGCTGTCAACTGTGACATGTCATTCTAGAGGTAGGGAGCATGGCCCCAAGGTTGCAATAAACCAACACTTCATGTATTACAGGCAAAATACAGGTGTGCTGAGTACTACACAGATGCTTCTAAGTCCTCGCTGCAGTCAGCATGCGCAGCACACGTCCTGAGTTCTCTGAATCTGAAACAATGAATGAACATACCAGCTATTTACAGCAGAATGCTATGGCATACTACTAGCTGTAAGGAACATCCTAAGAAGAAAAGAACCAGCCTCCGTCATATACACAGATTCCTCAGTGCAGTTACTGCGTTGTCTTCCGGTCAGATAAGCAAAAATCCAGTTACGAATTCTTCTAAAATGCATCATGTCTGATCACAAATCAAAGCTTAAAAATTATGCTCTGCTGGATACCGGGACACTGCAACATAGCTGGAAATGAGGCAGCGGACCAACTTGCGAAGTCAGCTGCACTCCGCAATTCAGTAGACATAGATATTGCCGTATGCGGACCTGAGGCCACACATCAGAAAGAAAATTCGTAGGCAATGGCAAGAAGAAGGAACGCAGCAAGCGAAAACAAACTGCACACAATAAAACCGATAGTCGACGATACGCTTACGAAAGACTTAACAGACACCAGGAGGGGCTTTGTGCAGACTTAGATCGGCCAACTCACGCGACACACTCACATCTTTAAATAATCTCCAGCACCGAACTGTGCAAAATGTGGTGATCCGCTGTCCGCGTTCATGTTTTAATCATGTGTCGGTGCCTGGAACCAGAAGGAGACGTCAGAAAGGAGAACTGAACAAATCCCATACCGCCACACCCATTCTTTTTTTCTTGGTGACGAGCCCATGTTCTCCCGAAAAAGTGTTTAAACTTTTAGGTAGTGTAGGTTCCCCGTTCCGTTTCTACTCACTAATCTCAGACTTTCTCTCAATCTTGAGGGAATCACTGAGATTTCTAGTCAGACGTCATGCAGCACGCACTCCTTGTCTGACAGGACTGTTGCGAGGCTGCAGACTTGTAAAGCCATAGCTTGTGCCGCTTTTAAACTCATCGCACACAATCATTTCCTTTAAATATTTAGGCCCTATACACCACAGTTTTATTTTATCGTCACCTTGAGTACACACTTTTCTGAGTCGACCAGTAACCCGGTTGGCGCTCTTTGGCCTGGGTGCCCTTGCGCCACTAAAAACCTACCATCATCTCATCATTGACATAGCAGCGATTTTGCTGGTGGGAAACACCGGCGCACACTGCATGCTTCGCCCCTCCCCAGTTTTTCTTTCTCTTTGCAGCGTTTGTTAAGGATCGTTGGGTTTTACGTCCAAAAACCACGATATATGAGGTGACGCGTAGTGGAGGGCTCCGGAAATTATGACCATTGGTGTCTTTAACCTTCCCAAAATCGAAGTACACGGGCCTCAAGCATTTCGCAGCAATCGAATGCTGACGCCCAACGGCTTGGATCGATCCCGCATCCTTCGGCTCAGCCGCCGGCTGGTTGCAGTTGTTTCAGTTGCGGATATTGGAGTAGGCCGCCGTAGTTCAGAGATGCACTACAATCTCATAAAAAAGAGTAATACCTTTCCTTTCTGTCATTTTTCTTTTTCGTCCCAAAGAAAACTGAAAAATAAAAGAGATGAAAACTAGGGAGGGCGTTAAAGTAGTTTCGGACAATGTGAGGTTTTGTGAGCCTGAATCTACGCATAGGCGGGAGTAATTTCTTACCGCCTCGGCCGATTTACGACGCTTGCTCAGCAGCAAAATCCACAGCCACTCTGAGTGAGAATAACCTAATGGTATCAGGTTTGCTCCCTTCCCTTTCAGTTGGCCCCGCCACGTGGGTTCCGAAGGTCGCGGGATCGAGCCCGCCGCGGCGGCTGCATTTCGGAGGATGCGAAAATGTTGAGGCCGTTGTACTTACATTTAGGTGCACGTTAAAGAACCCCAGGTGGTCGAAATTCCCGGAGTCCCCACTACGGCGTCCCTCATAACCATATGGCCGCTTTTGGGACGTTAAACTACAAATATATTATTATTATTATCCTTTTCAGTGCAGGAATATACCGTGTTTATCCGAAAAATGGCAAGAATCCTAAAAAGCGCACTGAACATACATATGCGTTTTTTAAAAAGCAATTGTTGGGAATACGGAGGTCAGAGAAGAAGTTGTGTTTTAGATTCTGGGTAGTTAGCTATCCGTGTAAATATTCTATAGCGCAGTTAGGGACTACTGACAAAGGAGTTGTATAACTTCTACGAGGTGATTCAACGGTCAGTTCTCACATCACGCGAAAAACCCTACTCCAAGACCCTGCAGCACGAGAAAGTTTCTCACCGCTGGGAACTGAAACCGAGCGCTTTAGTTAGACGCAGGAAATCGCTTTCGCAAGAAACGCAGCGCTGGGTATTCTGACGAGAGCACTGCACGGCACGGGCCGGCCCGCGGGCCGGCCGGGCCGTCCGAAGCGTTTTCCGCCGGGCCCGGGATGGGCTCGAGCTTGATGTGCGGGACCGGGCCGGGCCCGGCTGAAGCCGCGGGCCGGGCCGGGCCCGGGCTTGAGGCTGCGGGGCCGGGCCGGACTCAGACCGCTCCATTAAAAGGCGTAAGTCGGGCCTTCGAGCACACGCGACGTTATGCATTGCATGTCTAAGGTACACTGTGCCAAGAGAAGCAGCCCAAACCTACAGGACCAAATCCTGGCCGTCCAGTGCGCCCGCGACAGG